>NC_090655.1:12664008-12743492 GCF_040937935.1 Hyperolius riggenbachi | reverse complement strand
AGCGCCGGGGAGAGCCGTCTGCACCCACCTCCCAATATTAAAAACAGGCACTTACCTTAACGTCCATTGCGTTCTGCTACATGCGCATTAATTTGGGGGCACCACATGAGAAAGGAGAGAAGCATGGGTCACCCCGAGCTTTAGAGCTCAGGGCTGGCTCACATACAGCACTCCAGAGGGGGGGGGCAGGCGCACTCACTCCAGGGTTCACACCACCGGAGCAAGCCATCCACCATCTGCCTCCAAAGGATAAAAACTGCACAAAATGCTTTCCATGAGAAAATTTATGCGCATGTAGCAGAACCCAATGGACGTTAAGGTAAGTGGCTGTTTTTAATATTAGGAGGTGGGTGCGGACGGCTCTCCCCAGCGCTGGCCACGCTTGGGGGGGGGGGGGGGGGCTGCGCCACCCAGCCTCCCACTCTGGGGTGCCGCTGTGGTTCCCAGGCAGCGAGAGAGCACTTTGCAGTATTGGTTTTTTGACCCTGCATAGTTTGGCATGCGAAAGCAAATGCATATTTGCATGAGCATTGCCTCATGAATAGCCAGCCAATTAGGCCGGATTTGCAAAGCCAGACTTGCTAGGGTTAAACTTGGTGTTTGAGCACGCATACATTTTCTCATGGAAAGCCTACTTCTTCTTGCTTCAAGGTTGAGGCACGTACTCTATTAGATAGATAGAAGCGGCGTATGCTACGACGCGGGTTGGCTAGTACTATTTATTTTAGGTTTGCTATTGGAAACAGATACCGTACTTGCATCAGGAGGGGGGGGGAAGAGTTTCGATCCTGAAGAGGTTTCCTTCATCCTACTTAACCAGGCCAATACAGTGATGGGAACCAAGAAGTGGCTGCACTGCATCTGCACAGTAGCACGGACTCGCTCCTCGGGTGGAACACGTTAAGCCTGAATGATCCAATACTGTGAGGAGGTGCAGATGGCTGGTGCATGCACGGTAGAATGGACCAAATCGGGCTCTGTCTCTTTCGCCTGAGCGTGTGTATGGAAGTGCGCATGTGTAACATGGCTTCTGGGGGGGACTCAGGGCTGCACAATGGAGGACAGGGAAAGACTCTCCAGGAACGAGCGACTTCCTCCCTCATGAGGTGAGTATACCCCACACTTTTTTCCCCTGAGGGCCCATTTCCACTATCGCGAATCCGCATGTGTTGTCCGCATGCGGATTCGCACAGCCAATACAAGTGGATGGGCCTGTTTCCACTTATCAGTTTTGCTGTGCATTTTTCTGTGCAGGATTTTTCTGTACGGCACAGCCCTCAGAATTCGCCTGCGTGTGTAATGCAGGCGAATCACACACAATGTATTTAATAGGGAAATCGCATGCGTTTTCCCCATGCGTTTTTTGCCGCAAATTCGCATAGGTACCAATGTAAATTCACACAGGCAGTGACATGGTTAAAATCGCATATACCCTCACCTATGTGAATTCGCATGCGAATTTGCGGCAAAAAACGCATGCGGAATCGCATCTGCATGCGATTTCGTCAGCGGTGGAATCCAGGAGATTCCGCACCGCAATAGTGGAAACGAGCCCTGAGGCAAAAAAAAAAGGGGTGATCCTCTGACAGGTACAGCCCGGGCTGCGGTCACCAGAAGATACTTGTGGATCTGAATTTGGGACGGAACTAAAGTCCGATTTCATTGTAGCCATTTCCATAGTTTATATTGTCTGTACAACCGGAATGTTCTGCTTCTAGATTCCCTACGGCAAAACGTCTGAGCTGAAGCAGCGTGCACGACAAGGACCAGGGAAGCCTCATAACAATCTAAAACTTCCAACTACAGAGATAAATATCTAACCATTTCTTTCCTCTATGCTTCAGGTGCCCTTTAGGCCAGTATTATTCCTGGCCAGAGCGTTGCAGTGCGATGCTCCACCCCCCTCAAATCGCAACGCCAAAATATCAATTCAAATGAAACTGTGGCAGAGTGCACTGACAGGGTCTTATGTATAACGCCGCCCTCCCCCGCACACTGCTTGCACGCAAATTTAACATTCGCGCTTTGACTTCAAAGCATTCTGCAGCCGCTGTGTTGCAGTGGGGGGTTCGCATTTTAACACGCTGTTGACTTTGTGGCGGCAAATCGGAAGCTTCCGCTGCAATGTGGCGCGTGACGTGACTAGTGTACTGGCCCCATACACTTTCTTTGCAGTTGCGTTACCCTGAGTGCAGAAAGGGTAGCGCAACGCAAAAAAAAGAAGAAAAAAAAAAAAAAAAGTAAAAATGCATCTAAACTTGTTAATGGAAAACTGTGTGACTTATTGACGAGGATCGGTAGGATGCTATAGAGCATGCTACAAAAAAAGGCTCTACCCAGACAGTAACGGGGGCATTGTAATTATAATTTAAAAAAAAAAAAAAAAAAAAAGCACACAGTTTATTACGAGCGCACATACATTACTTTATATTATATACATTACTTGATATTGCAAGCCTCCAGGGGCTAGTTAAAAGCAGAGCAACTTAAATTGAGCAGTGTGATTTTAAAATCCCTGAGCACACGCTACGCACAGCGCGCGCTCTCTTCCCTGGTGGTATTGGCGGTTATACATCTCCATACAAAACATGCTGTGTACAGTATTGACTTGCATACACATCAATACTCTCCTGCACTGTATACTAGACCCTCGCAGTACTGACTTGCATACACATCAATACTCTCCTGCACTGTATACTAGACCCTCGCAGTACTGACACGCATACACATCAATACTCTCCTGCACTGTATACTAGACCCTCGCAGTACTGACTTGCATACACATCAATACTCTCCTGCACTGTATACTAGACCCTCGCAGTACTGACTTGCATACACATCAATACTCTCCTGCACTGTATACTAGACCCTCGCAGTACTGACACGCATACACATCAATACTCTCCTGCACTGTATACTAGACCCTCGCAGTACTGACTTGCATACACATCAATACTCTCCTGCACTGTATACTAGACCCTCGCAGTACTGACTTGCATACACATCAATACTCTCCTGCACTGTATACTAGACCCTCGCAGTACTGACTTGCATACACATCAATACTCTCCTGCACTGTATACTAGACCCTCGCAGTACTGACTTGCATACACATCAATACTCTCCTGCACTGTATACTAGACCCTCGCAGTACTGACATACATACACATCACTACTCTCCTGCACTGTATACTAGACCCTCGCAGTACTGACATACATACACATCACTACTCTCCTGCACTGTATACTAGACCCTCGCAGTACTGACTTGCATACACATCAATACTCTCCTGCACTGTATACTAGACCCTTGCTGTACTGACATACATACACATCAATACTCTCCTGCACTGTATACTAGACCCTTGCTGTACTGACATATATACACATCCATACTCTCCTGCACTGTATACTAGACCCTCGCAGTACTGACTTGCATACACGTCAATACTCTCCTGCACTGTATACTAGACCCTTGCTGTACTGACATACATACACATCAATACTCTCCTGCACTGTATACTAGACCCTCGCAGTACTGACTTGCATACACGTCAATACTCTCCTGCACTGTATACTAGACCCTTGCTGTACTGACATACATACACATCAATACTCTCCTGCACTGTATACTAGACCCTTGCTGTACTGACATACATACACATCCATACTCTCCTGCACTGTATACTAGACCCTCGCAGTACTGACTTGCATACACATCAATACTCTCCTGCACTGTATACTAGACCCTTGCTGTACTGACATACATACACATCAATACTCTCCTGCACTGTATACTAGACCCTCGCAGTACTGACTTGCATACACGTCAATACTCTCCTGCACTGTATACTAGACCCTTGCTGTACTGACATACATACACATCACTACTCTCCTGCACTGTATACTAGACCCTCGCAGTACTGACTTGCATACACATCAATACTCTCCTGCACTGTATACTAGACCCTCGCAGTACTGACTTGCATACACATCACTACTCTCCTGCACTGTATACTAGACCCTCGCAGTACTGACTTGCATACACATCACT
This sequence comes from Hyperolius riggenbachi, assembly GCF_040937935.1. Taxonomy (NCBI): domain Eukaryota; kingdom Metazoa; phylum Chordata; class Amphibia; order Anura; family Hyperoliidae; genus Hyperolius; species Hyperolius riggenbachi. Next base: position 12,739,438 of record NC_090655.1, on the reverse strand, counting down.
ACTCTCCTGCACTGTATACTAGACCCTCGCAGTACTGACTTGCATACACATCACTACTCTCCTGCACTGTATACTAGACCCTCGCAGTACTGACTTGCATACACATCAATACTCTCCTGCACTGTATACTAGACCCTCGCAGTACTGACTTGCATACACATCAATACTCTCCTGCACTGTATACTAGACCCTCGCAGTACTGACTTGCATACACATCAATACTCTCCTGCACTGTATACTAGACCCTCGCAGTACTGACTTGCATACACATCAATACTCTCCTGCACTGTATACTAGACCCTTGCTGTACTGACATACATACACATCACTACTCTCCTGCACTGTATACTAGACCCTCGCAGTACTGACTTGCATACACATCAATACTCTCCTGCACTGTATACTAGACCCTCGCAGTACTGACTTGCATACACATCACTACTCTCCTGCACTGTATACTAGACCCTCGCAGTACTGACTTGCATACACATCACTACTCTCCTGCACTGTATACTAGACCCTCGCAGTACTGACTTGCATACACATCAATACTCTCCTGCACTGTATACTAGACCCTCGCAGTACTGACTTGCATACACATCACTACTCTCCTGCACTGTATACTAGACCCTCGCAGTACTGACTTGCATACACATCAATACTCTCCTGCACTGTATACTAGACCCTCGCAGTACTGACTTGCATACACATCAATACTCTCCTGCACTGTATACTAGACCCTCGCAGTACTGACATACATACACATCACTACTCTCCTGCACTGTATACTAGACCCTCGCAGTACTGACATGCATACACATCACTACTCTCCTGCACTGTATACTAGACCCTCGCAGTACTGACTTGCATACACATCACTACTCTCCTGCACTGTATACTAGACCCTCGCAGTACTGACATACATACACATCAATACTCTCCTGCACTGTATACTAGACCCTCGCAGTACTGACATACATACACATCACTACTCTCCTGCACTGTATACTAGACCCTCGCAGTACTGACACGCATACACATCAATACTCTCCTGCACTGTATACTAGACCCTCGCAGTACTGACTTGCATACACATCACTACTCTCCTGCACTGTATACTAGACCCTCGCAGTACTGACTTGCATACACATCAATACTCTCCTGCACTGTATACTAGACCCTCGCAGTACTGACTTGCATACACATCAATACTCTCCTGCACTGTATACTAGACCCTTGCTGTACTGACATACATACACATCACTACTCTCCTGCACTGTATACTAGACCCTCGCAGTACTGACTTGCATACACATCAATACTCTCCTGCACTGTATACTAGACCCTCGCAGTACTGACTTGCATACACATCCATACTCTCCTGCACTGTATACTAGACCCTCGCAGTACTGACTTGCATACACATCAATACTCTCCTGCACTGTATACTAGACCCTTGCTGTACTGACATACATACACATCAATACTCTCCTGCACTGTATACTAGACCCTCGCAGTACTGACTTGCATACACGTCAATACTCTCCTGCACTGTATACTAGACCCTTGCTGTACTGACATACATACACATCACTACTCTCCTGCACTGTATACTAGACCCTCGCAGTACTGACTTGCATACACATCAATACTCTCCTGCACTGTATACTAGACCCTCGCAGTACTGACTTGCATACACATCACTACTCTCCTGCACTGTATAGTAGACCCTCGCAGTACTGACACGCATACACATCAATACTCTCCTGCACTGTATACTAGACCCTCGCAGTACTGACTTGCATACACATCAATACTCTCCTGCACTGTATACTAGACCCTCGCAGTACTGACACGCATACACATCAATACTCTCCTGCACTGTATACTAGACCCTCGCAGTACTGACTTGCATACACATCAATACTCTCCTGCACTGTATACTAGACCCTCGCAGTACTGACACGCATACACATCAATACTCTCCTGCACTGTATACTAGACCCTCGCAGTACTGACTTGCATACACATCACTACTCTCCTGCACTGTATACTAGGCCCTCGCAGTACTGACATACATACACATCAATACTCTCCTGCACTGTATACTAGACCCTCGCAGTACTGACTTGCATACACATCACTACTCTCCTGCACTGTATACTAGACCCTCGCAGTACTGACTTGCATACACATCAATACTCTCCTGCACTGTATACTAGACCCTCGCAGTACTGACTTGCATACACATCCATACTCTCCTGCACTGTATACTAGACCCTCGCAGTACTGACATACATACACATCAATACTCTCCTGCACTGTATACTAGACCCTCGCAGTACTGACTTGCATACACATCACTACTCTCCTGCACTGTATACTAGACCCTCGCAGTACTGACTTGCATACACATCACTACTCTCCTGCACTGTATACTAGACCCTCGCAGTACTGACATACATACACATCAATACTCCCCTGCGCTGTATACTAGACCCTCGCAGTACTGACATACATACACACCAATACTCTCCTGCACTGTATACTAGACCCTTGCTGTACTGACATACATACACATCAATACTCTCCTGCACTGTATACTAGACCCTCGCAGTACTGACTTGCATACACATCACTACTCTCCTGCACTGTATACTAGACCCTCGCAGTACTGACATACATACACATCAATACTCCCCTGCGCTGTATACTAGACCCTCGCAGTACTGACATACATACACACCAATACTCTCCTGCACTGTATACTAGACCCTCGCAGTACTGACATACATACACATCACTACTCTCCTGCACTGTATACTAGACCCTCGCAGTACTGACATACATACACATCACTACACTCCTGCACTGTATACTAGACCCTCGCAGTACTGACATACATACACATCAATACTCTCCTGCACTGTATACTAGACCCTCGCAGTACTGACACGCATACACATCAATACTCTCCTGCACTGTATACTAGACCCTCGCAGTACTGACATACATACACATCACTACTCTCCTGCACTGTATACTAGACCCTCGCAGTACTGACATACATACACATCAATGCTCTCCTGCACTGTATACTAGACCCTCGCAGTACTGACATACACATCAATGCTCTCCTGCACTGTATACTAGACCCTCGCAGTACTGACATACACATCAATGCTCTCCTGCACTGTATACTAGACCCTCGCAGTACTGACTTGCATACACATCACTACTCTCCTGCACTGTATACTAGACCCTCGCAGTACTGACATACATACACATCAATACTCCCCTGCGCTGTATACTAGACCCTCGCAGTACTGACATACATACACACCAATACTCTCCTGCACTGTATACTAGACCCTTGCTGTACTGACATACATACACATCAATACTCTCCTGCACTGTATACTAGACCCTCGCAGTACTGACTTGCATACACATCACTACTCTCCTGCACTGTATACTAGACCCTCGCAGTACTGACATACATACACATCAATACTCCCCTGCGCTGTATACTAGACCCTCGCAGTACTGACATACATACACACCAATACTCTCCTGCACTGTATACTAGACCCTCGCAGTACTGACATACATACACATCACTACTCTCCTGCACTGTATACTAGACCCTCGCAGTACTGACATACATACACATCACTACACTCCTGCACTGTATACTAGACCCTCGCAGTACTGACATACATACACATCAATACTCTCCTGCACTGTATACTAGACCCTCGCAGTACTGACACGCATACACATCAATACTCTCCTGCACTGTATACTAGACCCTCGCAGTACTGACTTGCATACACATCACTACTCTCCTGCACTGTATACTAGACCCTCGCAGTACTGACATACATACACATCACTACTCTCCTGCACTGTATACTAGACCCTCGCAGTACTGACATGCATACATGTTAATACTCTCCTGCACTGTATACTAGACCCTCGCAGTACTGACATACATACACATCAATACTCTCCTGCACTGTATACTAGACCCTCGCAGTACTGACATGCATACATGTTAATACTCTCCTGCACTGTATACTAGACCCTCGCAGTACTGACATACATACACATCAATACTCTCCTGCACTGTATACTAGACCCTCGCAGTACTGACACGCATACACATCAATACTCTCCTGCACTGTATACTAGACCCTCGCAGTACTGACTTGCATACACATCACTACTCTCCTGCACTGTATACTAGACCCTCGCAGTACTGACATACATACACATCAATACTCTCCTGCACTGTATACTAGACCCTCGCAGTACTGACATACATACACACCAATACTCTCCTGCACTGTATACTAGACCCTTGCTGTACTGACATACATACACATCAATACTCTCCTGCACTGTATACTAGACCCTCGCAGTACTGACATACATACACATCACTACTCTCCTGCACTGTATACTAGACCCTCGCAGTACTGACTTGCATACACATCAATACTCTCCTGCGCTGTATACTAGACCCTCGCAGTACTGACATACATACACATCACTACTCTCCTGCACTGTATACTAGACCCTCGCAGTACTGACATACATACACATCAATACTCTCCTGCACTGTATACTAGACCCTCGCAGTACTGACATACATACACATCAATACTCTCCTGCACTGTATACTAGACCCTTGCTGTACTGACATACATACACATCACTACTCTCCTGCACTGTATACTAGACCCTCGCAGTACTGACATACATACACATCAATACTCTCCTGCACTGTATACTAGACCCTCGCAGTACTGACATACATACACATCACTACTCTCCTGCACTGTATACTAGACCCTCGCAGTACTGACACGCATACACATCACTACTCTCCTGCACTGTATACTAGACCCTCGCAGTACTGACATACATACACATCACTACTCTCCTGCACTGTATACTAGACCCTCGCAGTACTGACATACATACACATCACTACACTCCTGCACTGTATACTAGACCCTCGCAGTACTGACATACATACACATCAATACTCTCCTGCACTGTATACTAGACCCTCGCAGTACTGACACGCATACACATCAATACTCTCCTGCACTGTATACTAGACCCTCGCAGTACTGACTTGCATACACATCACTACTCTCCTGCACTGTATATTAGACCCTCGCAGTACTGACATACATACACATCACTACTCTCCTGCACTGTATACTAGACCCTCGCAGTACTGACATGCATACATGTTAATACTCTCCTGCACTGTATACTAGACCCTCGCAGTACTGACATACATACACATCAATACTCTCCTGCACTGTATACTAGACCCTCGCAGTACTGACATGCATACATGTTAATACTCTCCTGCACTGTATACTAGACCCTCGCAGTACTGACATACATACACATCAATACTCTCCTGCACTGTATACTAGACCCTCGCAGTACTGACACGCATACACATCAATACTCTCCTGCACTGTATACTAGACCCTCGCAGTACTGACTTGCATACACATCACTACTCTCCTGCACTGTATACTAGACCCTCGCAGTACTGACATACATACACATCAATACTCTCCTGCACTGTATACTAGACCCTCGCAGTACTGACATACATACACACCAATACTCTCCTGCACTGTATACTAGACCCTTGCTGTACTGACATACATACACATCAATACTCTCCTGCACTGTATACTAGACCCTCGCAGTACTGACATACATACACATCACTACTCTCCTGCACTGTATACTAGACCCTCGCAGTACTGACTTGCATACACATCAATACTCTCCTGCGCTGTATACTAGACCCTCGCAGTACTGACATACATACACATCACTACTCTCCTGCACTGTATACTAGACCCTCGCAGTACTGACATACATACACATCAATACTCTCCTGCACTGTATACTAGACCCTCGCAGTACTGACATACATACACATCAATACTCTCCTGCACTGTATACTAGACCCTCGCAGTACTGACATACATACACATCACTACTCTCCTGCACTGTATACTAGACCCTCGCAGTACTGACACGCATACACATCAATACTCTCCTGCACTGTATACTAGACCCTCGCAGTACTGACATGCATACATGTTAATACTCTCCTGCACTGTATACTAGGCCCTCGCAGTACTGACATACATACACATCAATACTCTCCTGCACTGTATACTAGACCCTCGCAGTACTGACACGCATACACATCAATACTCTCCTGCACTGTATACTAGACCCTCGCAGTACTGACATACATACACAGCAATACTCTCCTGCACTGTATACTAGACCCTCGCAGTACTGACATGCATACATGTTAATACTCTCCTGCACTGTATACTAGACCCTTGCTTGACACATTTTGGCAAGTTATGGGAAAAAAAAAAAAAAGTTATGAAAACTAATTTGATCACTTTTTGCACAGAAAACCTGGGGAAATTGAACGCTAGGGAGGTTAAAGTAATGGCCGCCCCTTCTAGCACGTGAGGTGAAGTAGCTTTAAAGGAGAACTGTAGTGAGAGGTATATAGAGGCAGCCATATTGATTACCTTTTAAGCAATACCAGTTGCCTGGCTATCCTGCTGATCCTCTGTTTCTAATACTTTTAGCCATAGCCCCTGAACAAGCATGCAGCATATGAAGTGTTTCTGACATTATTGTCAGATCTGACAAGATTAGCTGCATGCTTGTTCCTGGTGCGATTCTGCAGGCAGATAGCTCAGCAGGGCTGCCAGGTAACTGGTATTGCGTAAAAGGAAATCAATATGGCAGCCTCCATACAAGTCTCACTACAGTTCTCCTTTAATACATTTTTATTGGCCCAAAATGCTGCCCGTCACACAGCTCATGCTACGCAGATCCTTTCTGTAAGCCCGCCTGAACCACCCTTAGGGCCAATAGCAACGCTGTACTAGCTTACTGGCGGTTCTGCATTGGGCAATGGTCCTGTGTGCATATAAGTGACAGGACCCAATCCAGTACCGCCAGTATGCTAGTGTAGTGCTGCTATTGGCCCCAATGATAGTTCAGGCGGGCTTACAGAAAGTGCTGCATAACAGGCAGTCTTTTCGGGCAATCAAAGTGCATTAAGTCTACTTGACATCCCGCACTAGAAGGAGCGGCTGGTACTATATAAGGAGCACGCGTAACTTATGACCGCGCGATACCCAGCACTATCGCATGTAGCGTGCGCTCGCCGATTTTAAACTCACGCTGCTCAATTAAAGTTTTGCTGCTTTAGCAGTGCAGCTTAATGAATCAAGCATATCCCTTAGACTAGGTGCACACTAAGCCAAAACGCTAGCGTTGCGGAAAACGCTGCGTTTTTGCCGCTAGTGGAAGCCTATGGGTTGCATGAAAAAACGCATAAAAAACACATATGCGTTTTGTATGCGTGTTTTTAAAAATGCTGGTTTGTTGCATAATGTTAAAAAAACACATCAAGAATGCACATAATGAAATTCAATGAGAATGCAATGGTATGCTCTTTTCATGCGTTTTCCATGCAGTTTTTTTTTTTGGGGGGGGGGGGGGGGGGTTTAATGGTTTTGTAATGTATTTCCGCTTCCTGTTGTCTGGTGATTTGCATGAAACTAAATATTAAAAACGCATTAAAAATGCACACAAAACGCATATGTGTTTGTATATGCGAACCGCAGATGGATTAAAAGCGCACGCAAAACGCATCTGTGGTAAAAAAAAACGCTAACGCAGATGCACCTAAATCGCACACAAAAACAAATCTGCACATGACATAAAACACAGCCTTTCATGTTATGTTATGTGTGCCCCCAGCCTTACTTTCATTGCCCAATGGGCCTGCTCAGAATTCTGTGTGTTTTTTGGCTGAAGATCTCCGCAGTGCTCCACAATTCACATCAAGACCTCCAGGTAACCCGGCGGTCAATTTATCTACCGCTTTGAGTGTCCCAGCGCGCAGCTCTCACTAATTACGGTAGTCTAGCAGAAAAAAAGTCAAGATTTAACAGAGCTTTTTGCTTCCCATGGGTTGAAGCAACTTTCTTCTTTTGCCATCATATATAAAGAAAAACAGAATACGGCCATCCAATCCACCCTGTAGGACGCGGTCCAAACACCATTACTCCCTTATAGTAGTGATTACCTGTCTGCAAAACATAAAAAATGAGAGGGGGGGGGGGGGAAATGAATTTGTGCAATTATCCCCCCGCAATCCCGGCACGGCGGCGACAGCAGACCTAATCCGGCAGAATGTTCGGGGATATAGCAAATATGTTTTCATACACAATGAAGTGGCACTAGCCAAGGGCAGCGAGATACCGGCCTGCGTTATTAGAGAGGACATAATGCAAACCGCAATGCATAAAACTAACAGACAAGCCTTAGTGATAGAGAGGGGGGAGGGGCCGGGGGGCTAGCGGTGCTGCAACAAGGAAGAATGAAACCTGCGCTGTTTTATTTTTATTAAAGGACAACTGAAGTGAGAAGAATATGGAGGCTGCCATATTTATTTCCTTTTAAACAATACCAGTTGCCTGGCAGCCCTGCTGCTATGTTTGGCTGCAGTAGTGTCTAAATAACACCAGAAACAAGCATGCAGCTAATCTTGTCAGATCTGACTATAATGTTAGAAACATCTAATCTGCTGCATGCTTGTTCAGTGGCTGTGGCTAAAAATATTAGAGGCAGAGGATCAGCAGGACAGCCAGGTAACTGGTATTGCTTAAAAGGAAATAAACATGGCAGCCTCCATATCACTCTCACTTCAATTGTCCTAAAGAGTATCTGAGCCGAAGCTGGGGTACACAACATCAGATACTTACCTAAAAAGAGAGGGAAGCCTCAGGATCCTATTGAGGCTTCCCTCTGTGCTCTGATGTCCCCCATCGCTGAGCAGCGTGACCGCGCAATAGCCAACCCAGCCCGCCCGCGCATGCGCAATAAGCTGGAGTCGCAGGTTTCATGGTACTGCGCGTCAAGAAGAAGATCTGCACTGCCCTGACGTGGAGAGGGGCCGCGCTCATCAATGGGGGGGCTGCAGATCAGCGAGGGAAGCCTCAGTAGGATCCTCAGGCTTCCATCTCTTAGGGTATGTATGCGATTGTGATCCCCGGCTTCGGATAACTTTAAGCCTTTATGGATAAAAATAACATTCTGATATTTTAATAAACGGGTTAGATTGGGTATATGCGGCATACATTCTGAATATTCACACTGACCTGCTGTGGTTTGTCTCTCTAGGCACACAGCCTGCAGGGGGCCTAGAGGGGGCCAGACATCACTTGACATGGCGGCTTATCAACCATTCAATTAGATAATTATAGAATCTGATGAAAACAGCGTGCCCGATCGGCAATGCGACCAATTTCAGGCCAAAACTGGTTGCATATATATCGATTGGATGTGCAAGAAACTCTCGAACCAACATGCTTGATCGGGTGCATGGCGGTAACGGCGTGCAATATAGGGACAAGCGATGGAACTCCTGGTGCTGTCCCCTATAGTGTTTCATGTTCTGCTCCGTGCTCATGCAGTTATGCTTTACCTGTCCACCATCCAAGCTGAGAGATTTCCGCATTCGGGCCCTACGTGATTATCGGCACATAGCACATGGGGCGCTCCTTGTGGTATATAGCTGACAACTATGTGGATGCGCAAATGTGGACGCACAAGGACATGTGTGAGTGACTGCACGGGCACCAGGGGGGACATAAAGATATAGGGGGACAGCGGCCGGGGACAGTGTGGCAGCGTCAAAAAGCCGATTCCCGCTGAGTCGCTTGCCTCTTGGTTGATTGGCTGCCCAAATCACTAAATGTATTGGCACCTTAAAGAGGAACTCCAGCCTAAACAAACATACTGTCATTAAGTTACATTAGTTATGTTAATTAAAATAGATAGGTAATATAATCTCTTACCCACACTGTTTTAAAGGACCGGCAAATGTTTGATTTCATGATGGCAGCCATCTTTTTGGTTGAAAGGAGGTGACAGGGAGCACGAGACACAGTTCCAACTGTCCTGTGTGCTGATCACCCCTCCCAGTTGCTAGGCAACGTGAACAACAACATAGGAAATCCCATCATGCTCTGCACAGCATCAGGGAAAAAAAAGCTTTTTTCTTTGATGGGTGGAGCTTAGATAAAAATGCAGCTAAAAATGATGCTTTGGTAAGAAAAACAAAAGTTCTGATGCTGTGAAACTGTTAAAGAAACACCAAGCCTTTTCAGTTCTGCTGAGTAGATTTTTAGTCCAGAGGTTCACTTTAAGGGGTACTGTGTAAGTTACGAACGCACATTAGCTAAAAATTACTGTGAACCCTAGCAAGAGCCCGATTAACGATATCTCGACCGATCATCACAAAGCAGACATAACTGACCCTCAACAAGAGTACCAAACGACCAATCTCGGGAGTTGGTTGTGATACACCCTGTTGGATTTTTTTTGACAGATGATCATTCAAAGGGAGTGTGTACAGTTAAACGATGTATAACGATCTTGTTGTGTACAGTGCACACGCCACAGCAGATCGTTCATAATCGCCCTTGTCTGTACAGATATTGATCTTTTCAGTTAATTGCACCTCAGATGTCACTTCTGCATTCTCTGCCAATTTCTTGAATTGTTCATGTGTGTGTATACGGTCAGTTGTTTGAGATAGTTAACCTTTGCCAATCGATCAACAGTTTTCATTTCAACCAATTTTAATCTGATGTGAGTATACACCTATAGCTGTGATGGCTAACCTTGGCAACCCCAGCTGTGACAAAACTACAAATCCCATCATGCCTGTGCCTCCCCAAGGTATGCTTTGAGCTGTCAGAGTATTGCAATGCCTCATGGGACTTGTAGTTCCACCACAGCGGGAGTGCCAAGGTTAGCCATCACTGACCTATAGTGCTGTATTGCATCGTCTCTTTTGTGCATAATAAGGGCCCATTTCCACGGAGCGAATCTGCATGTGTTTCCTGCATGCAGATTTGCATAACCAATACAAGTGGATGGGACTGTTTCCACTTATCAGGATTTCTGAGCGTTTTTCTGTGCAGAAAAAAATCTGCACAGCAGAGCCGTCAGAATTCGTACACCGGAATCGCATAGAATGTAATTAATAGGAAAAACGCATGCGTTTTTCTATGCGTTTTCATGTGTGTTTTTGTGTAAAATAATGTAAAAAGCACACCAGCATTGACCTGGTTAAAAACGCTTGGCCAAAAAAAGCATGCGAAATCACATACAAAAACGCATCCGCATGCGAAATCGCACATGCTCTTTCCATACAGGAATCGCAACACACAAGTGGAAACGGGCCCTTAGTTCCATTGGCCCATATGCAGTTAACTTTTTCTCCTGGGTTTTCTCCAAGGTGATCATTTCAAATTTTTTCAATTAAATTCCCTTTAAACCACCAGCAAACCAGAAAATACTCTGAATAATTTTGACTGGAGTTTTTCACCTAATTTTTGGACGTTTTTCAAAACGCAAAAGTGCCGAAATGTTATTTTAAATTGACGGTGAAAAATTATCTTCTAGCAGAAAAACTCGAAAAATTTGGGCCATGGTGTCATTCAACAGGAAATGGAGGTCTGCAAGGTATTTTAAATAGCTTTATTGCAATAACAAAAATGTGTAAGGCCTGGAGCGCAGTAGGAATCGTTGCAGATCACCGCAGTGCTGTGTGCAGTTGTTCCTAGAGCGATTGGGTCTCCCAGCGTTTGGAATCACTGTACAGTAAAATGTACATTGCTTCTGATTAGCGATTTAAAAAAAACTTTATTATACTTAACAAGTGTCGGATGTCTGGCTTCCATCTGTAGCCACACCCCCTAAAGGAGGAGGTCACAGGCGTTTCTCTAGGACCAACCAGAGAAGCACCTCGGACCTCTCCCTTAGGGGCGGAGCTATGGAAACAAGCAGGAAATCCGGACACCTGGTGAGTATAATAAAATGTATTTAAATTGAAATCGCTCAGCCCCCCCCAAATCGATTTTTGCAGCGCTTGTATACTTAGCATTGAGCGCAAACTCGCTCAGAATCCTGCATGTCCTGCGATTGCAATTACCCCTAATCACAATCACACTAGTGGGCTCCCCACCACACACGTTCATTGTCAAAGCATTTTTTTGTGAATCGCCCGCGATTGTCGGTGATCCCAAAATGCTGCCAAAAATGCCCCAGCCCTAATACACAAAGTTTGTGCATTACCGATTAATGCAAAATTACTATCATACACGTTCGAAAACTAGGAGCCTAGAAATGTCCAAGCTGTTGAAAACAAAAATGACAGCTACTGAGGCCAGAAACCCACTAGGAGCAATTTCCTGAGCGTTTTGCGATTTGAAAAGCTCGCTAATGTAATGCTATGGGTGTGATCCCACTGGAGGGATGAGATTTTATAAAAATCCCCCATAGCATTGCATGAGCAAGAGCTTTTTCACATCACTAGCGATTAGAAATCACTCCTAGTGGGTTTCTGGTCTTACTCTGCTTCCTCCAGCATACATATGAAAATGGCGCAGGATACAGCCGGTATATGGCTCTCCTGCTGCTGCACAAGTTCCCGGCAGCGTTACGATTCCCCCTCCAGGCCGCCATAGATAGTGGGGAATGATGTAATTCGGCTTCCAGTTATTGCTGGAGGCTGAATTACAGCGTTTTAAAAGTAACTTCAGCTCCGCCTGGTGACGGCGCCGAAGTTACTCCCTGTGCGCCGCTATAGCTGTAATTCCTATTACGCCCTATGGTGGCGCCGGCTGCGCCCAAATCTCCTGCGCTGTTATTACAGCACTTGCTTCCTCCAGCCCCTGGCAGCGGATATGTCCCTTACCGCAGCTCCGCATCCCGTCGCCGGCAAGTGGGTCCCCTTCATTCGCGATGGCGACCTCGCCAGGTCGGGATCATCTGCGCCTGCGCGAGAGCCACTCCACGTCACGTAGTCTGGAATGTACTGCGCAGCCCCAGAAGATCCCGACCTGGCGAGGTTGCCATCGCGATCCTCTGGAAGCGAAGCTGCGGCAACGGACATGTCGGCTGTCAGGGGCTGGAGGAAGCTTTGGGCAAGTAGATGTCATTTTTTTTCCAACAGCTTGAACATTTCCTTTTCGAATATTCAAGAACTCTTGCGGTATAAAACCGGAAGGCAGAGAAATGTGCGGAATACTCAGCTGAAGTTGGCATGTTGGTAGCAGGTGGTTGGTAATCATTAAATGGTGAAAATATGATTAAAATCAAAGACACGCTAGATGTCAGTAATTAAATCGCATTTTAATTGCGAGTCGAGAAGAAATGTGGTGAAAGTCGCAGCTGTAATTATGATTGGCAATTGAGTGGATCGGCGGGGGGCCTAGGTGAATTATCCGATGAGATGCGCAGTTAAGACTGGGGACGGAGATGACATTTTACGGCGCTCTCAGGAGTGCGCGGCCGCCGAACGCAACACAGCGGCGAACGGCTCCATTAAGGCCATAGTCAGCAGATTACGCAATTACCGCAGCTGAGGCCGCGATCTGAATTATGGAACGTTTCTGGAGATTCATTTCTTACAGCCAAAGTGTCGTCAATGCGCAATATTTGCCGGTGCTTCGGAAAACAGAGCTGCCATTACATCATCTAAAATAAACGTTACATTTACCAATTTGCCAACACACGTCAAATGTCTTCCCTCGTCTCAAACTATAATGGTGCCCATATATAACTATTTCCAGCATCGATATCCAACCGATTCTATGACACGGCGTGTGCGTGACCAAGCACGACTCGGTCAGAGTACCAGGCCATCCAGTGGGGGCCGGAGAGATGGGAGGGACCGAGCAGCCTCAAGGGGGCGACAGGAAGCCGCAGGTAAGTAATTCTAATGGTGCCCATACATGGTAGAATTGTTTCGATTAGATAATTTTGTTCAATTATTCTGATTTTTCCAACATGTCCAATTGGATTTTTATTGAGAAAAAAAAAAAAACGGTATAATCGTTCGTTTTTCTTAAAGCGAAAAAAAGTTTTTTTGGCTTACATTCGATTCGATCGTTTTAGTCAAATAAACTGGAAAATCAAACGTTTCTATTGTACCGTGTATAGGCATCTTTAGAGTCATGTCTCAGGTACGGTTTAAAGGAAACCTACGACGACTGAATAAACTTTGATACATACCTGGGGCTTCCCCCAGCCCCCTTCGGCTTGATCGCTCCCTCATCGCATTTCCCCCTGCTGCCTGTAGCTTCCGCAATCTGGCCAGGTAACTGCGAGCAGTCGGGGTGCTTTCTGTGCATGCGCTCCCCCATCTGCGCAGGCACAGGACACTCCCAGCCGCGGAAATGAAACGTGGGGAGCGCGTTTGGCCGCACTGCGCCTGTGCCGACTGGCCCCGACTTGCCGATTTACAGGGCTGAATTGCCAGCGGTGTTTTCCCGCATAGATTTACTTTACCGACAACAGTTTTATGAATGATAGCCAATGTATCCTCTATAATAAAACCTAAGGCCTTGATTCACTAACCGGCGCTAAGCCAGTTAGAGAGCCTTAACACTTTTTGGGCGCAAACCAGGGCGTTAGATTGTTTGCGCCCACATATCGCGCACAGCACCGCGCACTTCGCAGCGCCATTAACGTCTTATGTGGTGGACAAAAACGGGGCATATGGTGCCCCTTTAGCATCGCACTGGTGCACCATATGCGGCATTTGTCGCACCGCAGTTTGCGCGCAGTGCAATGTTTTCAGCACGATGTAACGTTGTGCGACAATTAGTCAGCGCAAAGCTACTTTTCAGGCACTAAGTGGCTTTTCACTCCGGCGCTAACACTTAGCGCCGGTTAGTGTCTCTGCACCCCATGTCCGTGTGTGTTCTGTAGCACTGCGCATGTGCAGGGAGGGACGCAGAGACACTGAAGGGGAGGAAGGGCCGGCCGTGTGTGCAGGTGTTTTTAAAACGGGCTAAGGTCACTACTGTATTCATAAAAGCGCTGGGGAAAATCGCAATACAAAGCGTTTTTTCAAGCTCTTTGCAATTTCCCTATACCTTCCATTGAGCCAAAGCACTCAGAAAATGGTACAGGCAGCGTGTTTACTATTTCAAAGAGATTGAACGCTCCCATGTGGACACTGTCATAGGGATTCATTGCACAAGCGCTTTTAGTGAGATTTCTAAAATCGCCAGAGCTTTAAAAATAAAACAAAAAAACAAACAAACCCAGAAACGCTTATAGTGTGAACGAGCGCTAAACGGAACCAGAGGTGTGAGACCTGTGGAAGCTGCCATGCTTATTTCCTTTTAAACAATACCAGTTGCTTGGCAGCCCTGCTGATCTTTCCGGTCAGTAGGGTCTAATGCTGGGCATACACGGAGCGATAGTTCCTTATCAATTGAGCCTCTGATGGCTCAATTGATAATATCCGACAGGTCCGATCACCGCGCGGATCGATTCCTGCAGGCGGACAATAGCGTGGTATCGAGCGGAAGGTAAGGAAGCGCCAGCGGGGGAAGAGCGGGAATCGATCCGGGCGGCCACAGGTACAAGCGGGGACGCAGCGGAAGTCGATCCGGCGGCTAATCGAGTCGCCGGATCGCTCCGTGTATACCCAGCATAAATCCCACACCTGAAACAAGCATGCAGCTAATCTTGTCAGATTCATCATAGACATCTGACCTGCATGCTTGTTCAGGGTGTCATATTGATTTCCTTTTCAGCAATGCCAGTTGCCTGGCTATCCTGCTGATCCTCTGCCTCTAATACTTTCAGCTATAGACCCTGAACAAGCATGCAGCATCTCAGGCATTTCTGACATTATTGTCAGATCTGACAAGATTAGCTGCATGCTTGTTTCTGGTGTGTGATTGAGAAACTATTGCAGGCAAACAGATCAGCAGGACTGCCAGGGAACTGGTATTGTTTACCAGGAAATAAATATGGCAGCCTCCATATCATTCTCACTTCAGTTGCTTAGTTTAAATAAAGCCGGTCCTTTACTAGAAAGCATTAGTTGCTGCTATGCCCTGGTGGAATAGGACATGCCTGAGCCTGCATGGATAATGTCAGTCACCACCTTCTGCTGCCGGCTACGTGTCACGTCTCTGAGCAACTCATGGTTCCCCTCCTCCGAGCTCATCCTCTGTGCCCGTCCATACGTGCGGGGAGACCTCGCCACTGCCACGGCGACATCACTGCCTAACTGACTGCAGGTAACTGCTTCATCCTCTGTGCCCGTCCATACGTGCGGGGAGACCTCGCCACCGCCACATCACTGCCTAACTGACTGCAGGTAACTGCTACTATTAGGTCTCTTGTAACTAGGAGAAGTCAGGGATTAGCAACAGGTCACTCCCCAGCGGCAGATAGAGCATTGTGCAATCACTGCAACACAACAAGCTCTATACAAAGCATTTTGCAATCACTGCAACACAACAAGCTCTATACAAAGCATTGTGCAATCACTGCAACACAACCAGCTCTATACAAAGCATTGTGCAATCACTGCAACACAACCAGCTCTATACAAAGCATTGTGCAATCACTGCAACACAACAAAGCTCTATACAAAGCATTGTGCAATCGCTGCAACACAACAAGCTCTATACAAAGCATTGTGCAATCGCTGCAACACAACAAGCTCTATACAAAGCATTGTGCAATCACTGCAACACAACAAAGCTCTATACAAAGCATTGTGCAATCGCTGCAACACAACAAAGTTAAATTTACACAAAGCAATAATTAGATTTCAGAGCGAATGACTAATTAAGGTCTCTTTTCCATGGATTGTTGAACTGTGTGCTCAGCAAGCAGTTGCCAGGCAACAAGCAGCAGTGAGCAGTTGAGAGTTTGAGAGGCATTTCACTGCCTAAAGGTGCATACACACATCAGACTATAGTCTTTGGAAAATGAAAGATCACAGACCAATCTTACCACCCTTTATGTAGTATGAGAGCCATACCTTCACAGTCTATTCTATGGAGCTGAACTCCCCATCAGAAAAAAATCTTTGCAAGATGCTGCACACACAGATGCTGCACACACTCAAAAGATCTGTAGCTGCAAAAGATCTGTTCCTGCCAAAAATCCATTCCTGCAAAATGCAATGATAGTCTATGGGATCTGCAGATCATCATACACACATGATTTAACTGACATTCATCTGCAGATCAAGCAATCATCCGCAGATCTGAAAATCCATCCTGGTGGATCTGATCTGCAGATGAATGTCAGTTAAATCATGTGTGTATGAGGATCTGCAGATCCCATAGACTATCATTGCATTTTGCAGGAATGGATTTTTGGCAGGAACAGATCTTTTGCAGCTACAGATCTTTTGAGTGTGTGCAGCATCTGTGTGTGCAACATCTTGCAAAGATTTTTTTCTGATGGGGAGTTCAGCTCCATAGAATAGACTGTGAAGGTATGGCTCTCATACTACATAAAGGGTGGTAAGATTAGTCTGTGATCTTTCATTTTCCAAAGACTATAGTCTGATGTGTGTATGCACCTTAACAGTCCGGGGAAAAGAGACCTAACAGTTAGCTTGAGCGTTGCGTTAATTAACCATTATTCCTGAATTTGATTAGCCTCAACAGAGTCAGGGGGGGGGACATGCAAATAATTCTGACTTGCATGCAATTTTCATGCAAAGTGTTTGCAATCTGGAGCTGAGCCAATCAAATGCACTGCCTCCACGCAGTGGAAAAAAACCCGCAGAAACGCATATGGCAGAAAACGCATGGTGCTCTGCAAAGAGAAGTGTTGGGGGTGCTCATAGGCTTACCACAGCTCACTTGGCCCGCCGTTAAGCTGTAACCAGCCCCGTTCACAGGATGTCTGCGGGAGTACACACGCACGCCCATGGAGAGACGTAGCCGGCGTGTGCGGCATGCGCAGTCTTCAGCGCTGTGGATTTGGTCCAAAAATCATCCGACTCCAACTCCTCAGTTTATGAATCGACCGACTCCAGGTACCCAAAATGACTGACTACTCAACTCCAAAGCCCGACTCCACAGCCCTGGCAGTATTTCCACTTGGGTACCTGCTGGCATGGCATATACATTTCTGAGTTTTTATACACATTTGCACTTTTTTAGATGTTATACATTATTTTTAATAACATGCAGGGGTGTAGCAATAGGGGTGCAGAGGTAGCGACCGCATTGGGGCCCTTGGGCCAGAGGGGCCCCGAAGGGCCTTCCCTCAACTACAGTATTAGCTCTCTATTGGTCCTGTGCTCATAATAATCACTTCTATAGATACTTTGAATAGTAATAAACATTAACAAGCTGCTCCCCATCCCCTTCTTGCACCTCTGACACTGTAGTTGCCATTGGCAGGTTTTGGTGCACCGTATCAATTGCTATGTATAGAGTGCTTGGGGGCCCCATTGTAAAACTTGCATCGAGGCCCACAGCTCCTTAGCTACGCCACTGATAACATGCCTTTTCAAGAGAAAAAAAAATACATGATCAAATGGGCTTTTTTTTATGCTCCATAGAAAAACCATTGTATGCGTCTCACATGAGTCACGTACCACATGTGGGATAAAGCAAACTTGTGTGCGATTTTTAAAACGAGCATTGCGCAACTCACATGAATACCATTCTTTGCTGCAGCCCATAGGCTTACTTAGGATGCCATTTTGCAGGCGTTTACCGTCATGCGTTTCCAGAAAGCGTGCTCCCAGGTTTACCGTCATGCGTTTCCAGTAAGCGTGCTCCCAGGTTTACCGTCATGCGTTTCCAGTAAGCGTGCTCCCAGGTTTACCGTCATGCGTTTCCAGTAAGCGTGCTCCCAGGTTTACCGTCATGCGTTTCCAGAAAGCGTGCTCCCAGGTTTACCGTCATGCGTTTCCAGAAAGCGTGCTCCCAGGTTTACCGTCATGCGTTTCCAGTAAGCGTGCTCCCAGGTTTACCGTCATGCGTTTCCAGTAAGCGTGCTCCCAGGTTTACCGTCATGCGTTTCCAGTAAGCGTGCTCCCAGGTTTACCGTCATGCGTTTCCAATAAGCGTGCTCCCAGGTTTACCGTCATGCGTTTCCAATAAGCGTGCTCCCAGGTTTACCGTCATGCGTTTCCAATAAGCGTGCTCCCAGGTTTACCGTCATGCGTTTCCAGTAAGCGTGCTCCCAGGTTTACCGTCATGCGTTTCCAGTAGGCGCGCTCCCAGATTTACCATCATGCGTTTCCAGTAAGCGTGCTCCCAGGTTTACCGTCATGAGTTTCCAGTAAGCGTGCTCCCAGGTTTACCGTCATGCGTTTCCAGTAAGCGTGCTCCCAGGTTTACCGTCATGCGTTTCCAGTAAGCGTGCTCCCAGGTTTACCGCCATGCGTTTCCAGTAAGCGTGCTCCCAGGTTTATCGTCATGCGTTTCCAGTAGGCGTGCTCCCAGGTTTACCGTCATGCGTTTCCAGTAAGCGTGCTCCCAGGTTTATCGTCATGCGTTTCCAGTAGGCGTGCTCCCAGGTTTACCGTCATGCGTTTCCAGTAAGCGTGCTCCCAGGTTTACCGTCATGCGTTTCCAGTAAGCGTGCTCCCAGGTTTATCGTCATGCGTTTCCAGTAGGCGTGCTCCCAGGTTTACCGTCATGCGTTTCCAGTAGGCGTGCTCCCAGGTTTACCGTCATGCGTTTCCAGTAGGCGTGCTCCCAGGTTTACCGTCATGCGTTTCCAGTAGGCGTGCTCCCAGGTTTACCGTCATGCGTTTCCAGTAAGCGTGCTCCCAGGTTTACCGTCATGCGTTTCCAGTAAGCGTGCTCCCAGGTTTACCGTCATGCGTTTCCAGTAAGCGTGCTCCCAGGTTTACCGCCATGCGTTTCCAGTAAGCGTGCTCCCAGGTCAATGAGATGCAAATAATTTTGAGTTGATGCAGGAGTATGCAAATTTTGTATGCAAATATATGCAGCTTGAAAAATGAACCAATTGAATTTTACTTCAGCAGCATCTGATTGGTTCATTTTCAAGCTGCATACATTTGCATAATACTGCATCAACTTGAAATGGTTTGCATCTCATGAACCATCCCCACTCCCAAGCTACTCCTGTGAATAAACACTGCAGATAAATGTCA
The DNA here is from genome assembly GCF_040937935.1 of Hyperolius riggenbachi. NCBI lineage: Eukaryota > Metazoa > Chordata > Amphibia > Anura > Hyperoliidae > Hyperolius > Hyperolius riggenbachi. The sequence continues at coordinate 12,719,373 of NC_090655.1, read as the reverse complement.
CTTAACAGCACTGGGGACACTTCCAGCACATGGCTGCCATGGTAACTGCTGTGGCACTACAAGTCCCAGCTGACGCCCCCCTCACCTGCTGTGCTGCTCTCCATCTGCCTCTGCGCTGGTAGACTTGGCTGGGGCGGGTCATGTGATGCTGGCGCGTGGCGCGGAGCTGTTGTCTCCTGGTTGCTAGGGCGACGCGCTGGGAAGTGAGAGATGGTGAAGAGCAGTACGGAAGCCGACACGCCCGAAAAGCTTCATATTGCGTGAAATGCCTGCGTGACGTCATTTCAGCCGGGAGAGAGACTGCAGTGCGCGCGAGGCAGTGAGTGCGATTTCTATCTGCTCTGCATGTGTGTATGGAGGGGGAGGAGCCTCCTCTGTATAATACTACAGTGCCTATTATTTTATCCTAGTTTGTATTTTAATGACTACTCCTAGGGTTATTTTAAAGTAAATAATAATATTTTTATTTATTTTAGCGAGATATATAAACTTTACCTGAATCCACTCTCTCCTGTGCTCAGAAAGCATAAGGGCTGCCTGGTTCAGATGGGCGTCTACCGCCAGCGTTCAGGACTTGGCGTTAAACGCTTCCATTCAAGTGAACGGGAGCGTTTGTACCGGGCGTTTACGTGAATGTGGCGTTCGGGTCCCGATTTTCCCAGGCGTTCAAGGCGACCCTGGACGCTGCATGTAGCGTCCTGGGGCAGTTAACCGCCATGGGTAATGTTCCCCTAGGGGAAGAAAACCGCCGACCGCATCTGAAAGCTACGTGAAGGCTGCTGAAAGCCCGAACGTGTCGCCGCCGCAAACGCGACGCTAGGGGGATCAGCCCTAACAAACCTGGGAATGTTTGTTTGTCATATTTCATGTGCTTGCAATCAGAAAATAAATAATATTTTGAATGCAAAGTGCGATGAACTAAAGGCTCATACACATAACAACCTTTTCAAAAATATATTTTTTTTCTTACCCCACAAGACTTGCAGCTCAGCTGCCTGCAGTTAAAAGTAATGGCGAGACACTGATTTTCTGGCTTGGTTGCAAATTGCATGCAGCTGGGACTTGGGCCTGGCCAAACCTGCAGTAGTTGTAGCTCATTGACTCAGTTTTGAGCTACCCTGGGTAGGAATACACTAGGTAGAATCACATATGCATTTTCTACTATGTGCTATGGAAACCACATATACTATTATATTATTCTGCCTAGTGTGATCCTATCCACGTGTAAAGTGGGAACAGAATCTGAAAATTAGAATCTTATGAATTATAATGTTTAAAGCACAACCCTCTAAAAATATTAATATATATTATTATGGTACTTTTCCGTTAGCCGGGCACATCCGGCAGGTGGCGCTAATTACATTAAAGGGAAGATCCGTGGTACAATAAAAAAAAATAAAAATCCAAATCCACTTATCTGGGGCTTCCTCCAGCCCGTGGCTGGCTGGACGTGCCCTCGGTGCCGCTCCTGCTGGTCTCCGATGGCGCACCCGACCTGACTGGCTGCCAGGTCGGGCTCTTCTGCGTGTGCCTCAAGAGGGCATGCTGACGTCATCGGACGTCCTCTGGGCTGTACTGCGCAGGCGCAGTAGTTCTGCGCCTGCGCAGTACAGCCCCGAGGACGTCCGATGATGTCAGCGCGCCGCCGTGAGGCGCATTTTGGAGTGCAGAAGAGCCCGACCTGGCAGCCGGCCAGGTTGGGTCGGCCACCGAAGAACACCGGGAGCTTGCGGAGAGGCGCCGAGGGCACGTCCTGCCTGCCACGGGCTGGAGGAAGCCCCAGGTAAGTGGATTTGGATTTTTTTAACTGTGTGAACCTTCCCTTAATGTAACCGCTTGTTGGCAGGTGGCGCTAATTACATGAATACTTGACGTCACGTAAAATTGTTAATGTCGCCGAATGTATAGTGTTTGAAGTGGCCGGCTCGCTGCGGCCAAATGTATGTTAAAAAGTGAGTAAATTGAATGACAAATAAGCCGGCAGCAATGTAACAGATAAAGCCGCCGGCTTCGGCTCTTGCTCTCCTCCCCCCCTTGCCCTCTCTTTTCTATACAATAGAACACTGGCAGCCCTGGGGGGACACTCGTGTCCCCCCAGAGTCATTCGTCGCAATAAAACAAGCAGGATTCCCTGCCGCTACGAACGACTCTGAGTGGACATGCATGTCCCTGCCGGCGGCCAGTATTGTATAAGCCGCCAGCTTATTTGTCATTCAATTAACTCACTTTTTAATATACATTTGGCCGCAGCCAGCCGGCCACTTCAAACACTATACGTTCGGCGACATTAACAATTTTAAGTGACGTCAAGTATTCATTTAATTAGCTCCACCTGCCGACAAGTGGTTACATTAACACTTTTGTGTTAATGTGAACTTTTAATGTAATTAGCGCCACCTGCCGGATACGCCCGGCTAACGGAAAAGTACCATTATTATTATTAGGGGTTTTTGTTTTGCGCTTTTCTTGTTTGGTTTTGTCTTTTTAAAAGACAACTGAAGCAAGAGGTGAAGTAATTATATGGAGGTTGCCATATTTATTTCCTTAATACCAGTTGCCTGGCTGCCCTGTTGATCCTCTGCCTCTAATGCTTTTAGCCATAGCCCCTGAACAAGCATGCAGCACATCAGGTGTTTCTGACATTTTTGTTAGAACTGACGAGATGAGCTGCATGCTTGTTTGGGTTGTTATTCGGACACTACTGCAGCCAAATAAATCAGCAAGGCTGCCAGGTAACTGGTATTGTTTGATAGGAAACAAATATGGCAGCCTCCATATACTGCTTGCTTCAGTTGTTACTGCTTTCTGGAGAGATTACCCTATAGTGGCTGTTGCTGGCATCTCCATGGCTTTGTGAGTTTAACCACTTAACGACCACCTAACACCGATAGGCGTCGGCAGGTTGAAGTGGTGTATCCATGGGGTGTCTCCGTAAACAGCCTGCGAGCCTCCGATTGCGGCTTGCAGGCTAAATGTAAACACGCGGGGAAGAAATCCCCGCTGTTTACATCCATACGGCAGCAGCGCCGTACAGGAGATCAGCGATCCCCGGCCTCTGATTGGCCGGGGATCGCCGCCGTCTGATAGGCTAAAGCCTATTAGAGGCGGTACAGGACGGATCTCCGTCCTGTGTCGCACACAGCCAGCGCGAGAGGGAGAGAGGAAAATCGCTTGGCCACACAGAGTGGCGGCGATCAGACCCCCCCAGCAGGACATCCCCCTAGTGGGGAAAAAAGGGGGGGAAAGTCTGATCGCCCTGCCTAAATCACGATCTGTGCTGCGGGCTGGAGAGCCCACGCAGCACAGATCAAACAACAATGCCCTGGTCCTTAAGTGGTTAAAATAAAAAACCCTAAACAATTAAATCCTACCTCTTTCCACTACAGGAAAGTGTTTGGTTCTGCCCATGTCACATTGGGAGAGAATTCCCACATCCTATCAGGACAGTAAACAATGGAAATGTTCTCGGTTGCGGATGAGGTATACTTGCGTGGTACTGTATACCTCACTGTAAGACTGCACTGTTTGGTAGGATGCGACTCTTAGCAATGTTGTATTGCGATTGAAGATTAATTGCAGCGCCGTGGATAGTGAATGGATAGTTTTGCGATTTCTAGTGGGTCAGAGTTAATATATAAAAAGTTCCTAGCAATGGGAGTGCAAGCTGCGCAGCCACGTGCCCTCGTGCATGCGTAGAGTCTGCTGCCCTGCACTGGTCAGTGGCTGCTATGGAGGGGACCCCGAGGGGACTGCCTGAGAGTGGATCTCTCATCCGAGAAGCACAGAGCTCTGAAAGGCGGAGGATAGCTGGCGAAGGGTCATCGAGAGGAGGGAGTGACGCCTACGGTGGCCTCTCCTCCAAGGGACCCCCCTTCCCCTTGAGATTGCTGATAAGCATAGGGGACACAGGGGCATGACATAGACCAAGGAACATGCCTCTATGTCCCATCTGCCACCCCCACCCCTGCTACACCGCAGATACAAAAAAAAAAATCTGTTGGTTCCCTTCTTTTCTGGTTTTCTTTGATGCCAAAACTGACATCACTTCTGTGTTTTGTTTAGTGTTTTTTTTTTGTTTGTTTTTTTTTCTAATCAGCTCAGTGTTAATTTTCCCTCCCTACTGCCACAGCTTACTGTTCCTCCTACAGCAATTATCACCTAGACAACAGGCTTACATCACTGCTTAAACTCTTCAACCACCTTCTGGTCATAGTGACCGTTCCTTATCCCAAACAGGAAGCTTTCATTTATCTGCATGCTGAGATAAGCTAGTTACTGTAGCTAAAAAAAAAATAAAAAATCCCACAATCCTTCCGTCACTGCACCCTTCCTGCAATTTGGCAAAGGCACCCGGACCAGGTAATAATAGAAAAAATTGGGTGACATATGGAGAAAAAATATATATATTTAGGGCACTTCATTTAGCTATTTTTAGGGGGGATGTTAGAACTCCCTTTAATTATAAGTATACCAACGTGTTGCCTAATAATCAAAACCAGGGTGTTTTTACAGAGCCGACTTCTGCTTTTCACACTGGAAACGCATCAGTGGAATAGCGCCACTCCCTGCCGTACATGTGAATTGCGATGAAATGGGGCCGCGGCAAGCAAGCCGAGGAGCCTCGGGTTACGCAGATGGATTACCGCGGCGCGGAGGAAAGTCGGGATATTGCCACTGCTCTATTTTATTAAACTTCTGATCTAAGAATGAGACTCGTCAGCTTGACTTTCAGCCACGGGGACGGCATCTCATGTGGAACAGGCGGTGTTTATTGGCCACGACGAAGCCCCTCCGTTATTACCACGCGATGGCGACGGCCCCTCCGGCAGACTCATAAAAAGCAATAACAATAAAATATTCCATCCAGATATTGTGCTGAAAAAGCCGTATGGGATTTGTGGGACACATTGTGACTATATTGTCAGTCGCTGCCGCGTCCCTCCAGACCGAGCGAACGGACGTAAAAGTTGCGAGGGGAAATAAAAAGCGAGACGGGCGCAGGTGCTGCCGCTAAGGGACGTGTAATGAGCTGAATCGCGTCTCTGGAACACTTAAAGAGTACCTGAAGTGATTAAAAAAACTAGATACTTACCTTGGCAGCACGAATGGATGGTCAAGAGGCTTCCCAAACCCTTCCACGGCCCCCTGCCCAAGCAGCGGGACCCTCTCTACGCCTATTTAACAGAAGCTAAATGTAATTTCTTCTTAAAACAGAAGGTATTTGTGATCAAATCAGCTTTAAAACCAGGAAATGTAATCCAGGATTGATCTTCATCCCAGTCAGTGGCTGATGCACCTTTCCCACAAGGAATCTTTACCTTTTCTCTAATAGATCGTCACGGGGCTCTGTGTGGCTCTCATCCAGCATGCAGGGAGGCGGGGGAACGGTAAGGGGCGTGGCCAGGAATAGCTACCCAATGGCAGCTCAGGAAACCCTGCAGGAACGCCCCAGGTGGGCGTTTTGAACAGGTAATCCCGCTCCCTGTGTTTACCTCCGAGATGGTGACAAATATTGTCGCTAATCTCGAGGGACTATAGTGCGGCGGTGGGGGGGGGGGGGGGAGAAAGCGGCAGTGTGGGGACACAAAGCCATGTCATGAGGCAGAGAACATGCCTCTGTGTCCAATCTGCCCACTTCAGGTTCTCTTTAAAGCTGAATTATTGCAAATCCCTTCTGTTATTAATGCAAACTGCACAGAGCATTGGCTTTTTAGTAGTTTTTTTTAGGCTTTATTTTAGGCTTTAACCACTTCAGCCTATCTGGACGGATATACTCGTCCAGATAGGCTGCACTAACTGCTGCTGGGCCCGCACGCTCATGTGCACGCTCCCGCCGCCTTCCGTTAGTCCGGGGATCGATGAATGGGAACACAGTTCCCACTCATTGATCTCAGTCCCCGTATGAAATACTGACAGCTCTTATGAAAAGCCGCGCTCTTTCTAAAGGCTAGTACACACTAGCAATTTTGATTGGCCAATGATTGGTCAATTTTACCACCTCCATGTAGTATGAGGGCCAAACAGATTTTCAATTCTATGCAGATTATATAGGTAAATGGTCATACTACATGGAGGTGGTAAAATTGATCAATTATTGGCCTATTAAAATTGCTAGTGTGTACTAGGCTTAAGTTTCACATCCTCCTTTCACTTATTGTAAGTGAGAGCATTCACTTACAGGATGAACAACCAAAAAATTACTGAGGCCATCTTGTGGCCAAATCATTTATTTATTTATATATATATATATATATATATATATATATATCTATCTATATATATATATATATATATATATATATATATATATATATATATATATCTATATATCTCCATGTCGCAAAATTGCGGAAACAATCTCTTGTCGCTCAAAACAAAATTGATTGTCATCGGAAACATTTGTCAGGAAAATCGTGTAGCGGGTACAGGCCTTAAAGTGAACCAGAGATGAAGCATCCTCATGTATTTTACCATATACAGTATATCAGTGGGAACATTAAACACCTACCCTGCTCTCTGTTTCATTCTTCACTGCTCAGCCTGCTTGTTATCAGCCCTGATAAAATCCCTGACTGAGCATTCAGTCTGGCTTTGCTCAGGAATCATTATAGCGGAGTCTGTGTTCTCTGGTGTCTTTTCAAGCCCAATCCTGCCCCCTTCTGGCTCTGCTCAGGAATCATAGCTGAGTCATTATAGCAAAGCCAGACCAAATGCTCAGTCGGGGATTTTATCAGGGCTGATAACAAGCAGACTGAGCAGCGAAGGATGAAGCAGAGAGCAGGGTAGGTGTTTTCTCTAATGTATGTACGTACGTACGTAAAATACACAAGGGTGCTTTGTCTCTGGTTCACTATACTTTCCCAGTAGTTTTAGGCCTCCCTGTGCTGCTGAGGTATTCTGTCACCCCTTAGAACTTCTCCTAAGTCCCAGCTCTGTGAACCACACCACATTTCAGAACTACCCCTCAGCATTTGCGTTTCATCGTGTTTGAAGTGTTCCTGCGACTCGGGCAAACCGTAAAGAAAGTCTGAAGTTTCCCCGCTCACCTCGCTTGCTACTATAACTCCTGGCTGCAAAGCACTCTGTATTACATCTCAATTTAAAAGCTTTCCATCTTCCATCCAGCAGCCTTAAAATTCAATTTACATCGGTGACACCGTAATGGAAAAGCCCGGGCTTTAATAAATTCTTGCCCATTTAAACTTCTAAAACCGCGTGGAATATTGGGAAGCAGGCACGGGCTTTTAAGCGCGCTGCAGCCATTTAAAATTAATAAGGGGACTTTGAAATATGCAGAAGTGTAAAATCCGGCACTAGGCTGCGTAAGAAGGCGAATGACAGCCGCTGCCCTCCATCATCCGCAGCGGCGAATTGCGCGGCTTCGGCTTTACATCTCTGGCGGCGACGTGATATTTGAATGATGATCTGGTAATTCTCTTTGGGGCTTGTTTAATCGAGGAGTGGGAAGCGGTAGCGCTCTAAGTGCAGAAAGTTGGAAGAGGCCAGTGATGTCGCTTCTCATCACTTGAGAAAAGTTACAAAAAAATAAAAGATGGCTGATGTGAAGTTGCTGAGAGGATTTGTATTGGTGAAGCACTGTTCCAAAGTGAATTTGGGGCGCAAGTCTAGTTTAGGGGACCCAGCAGGAAAGTTCATAGGGAAATACTGCTTTGGAGATTGGGTGGACAGCATCCTCTCAAACTGTTAGGCCTAGAACCCTCTAGGAAAACTGGACAGCCTTTCCAAATTGCTATTCGTTGTATTTTTTTTTTTTTTTTATTAAAACTTTATTATACTTACCCGGCGTCCTACTTCGTCCGTAGTCCTGCCCCCTAAAGGAAGAGGTCATAGTTGCTTCTCTAAGACCAATCAGAAAAGCGCCTGTGACCTCTTTTAGGAGGCGGAGCTACTGACGTAACCAGGAAATCCAGACACCATGTAAGTATTTAAAGTTTTTTTTATTTTAAACTCGATCGCTCGGTCCCCCAAAGCGCTGCATAATCGCTTTGATAAGCCATTTATGCAGCACTTATATACTTTGCATTAACGTGCTCAAAATGCTGCACGTCCTGCGATTACCCCTAAGCGCAATCGCACTAATGGGTTCCCCCTCACTCACTTTCATTGGCAAAGCGGTTTTTGGGAATTGCCAGCGAACTTTGGCGATCCCAAAGCACTGCCAAAAACGCCCTAGTGGGTTCCAGCCCTTAAGGTGGCCACTAACAGTCCAATGTCTAGGAAAAAAAAAATGCTCCCATCCAATCAGAATTATCTGATCGCTTGATTTGATAGATAGGAAGCAAAGATTGGATCTTTGATGGTGAAGTGAACGATGTATTATGATATTTCACTTCCGATCAGAATTATCTGATCGCTCAAACTAATGTTTTTTTCAATTTTTTAGAAATTCGATTTTTAGTGTCCATCTTTGGGTTTCAGATAGTTTGTAGTAAACTACGCCCACAATATGGCCTCAATTCACTAAACATTACCCCATGCGGTAATGCAGATTTTACCGATCACCAAATGCCAATTCACTAAACCTATTACCGCACTGAAAAGCAAAAGTACTAGTGAGGTAAATGATCGACTTGTGCGGTAAATACATCAAGCAATTGCAATTCACAAAAGTTGAAGCATTCGGTAAATCGTTAGAGGCTGGGTGCGCACATAGCAGAAACACTAGCGTTGCGGAAAACGCTGCGGTTTTGCCTCTAAGGACAGTCTATGGGCCACAGGAAAAAACGCATATAAAACCGCATATGCGTTTTCAAATCTGCGATTTTCAAAAACGCTGGTTTTGTTGCATATTATGCAGGAATGGTGCCAAAACGCCCATAGTGAAAGTCAATAGGAATGCAATGGTATGCGTTTTTCCCCCAAAAAAAATGTTACTGTATTTTCGCTTCCTGTTGTCTTCCAAGTGATTTGCATAAATGCAAATATAAAAACGCATATGCGTTTTGTAAATGCGCACCGTAAATGCATTAAAACGCAGAAAAACCGCACACATTGACACAAAACGCAGCCTTCACACTATGTCATATGTGAACCCAGCCCAGTGTTTGGTATTTTTCTCCAGCTTTGACCAGCCGGTAGCTCGCACTCTCCATGCGGTAACATTGACAGGTGTAGCAGACCGCCAATAGGGAGAGCCACACAGCCCTGCTTCTCACCCTGATTTGATCCGACACCCTGGAAGGCGGGACTTCAGATGTGATTATCATTAAAGCCAATGGGATCCGCTACATTAAAAAAAGAAACCAGATACTTGAGAAGGGAGTCTCTGGGCCCTAATGAGCCTTCTCTCTCCTCTCCTGGTGCCCTCCGTGCTGCGCTGTCTCCGGGAGCAGTGTTTGGCTAAATTGGTCAAATACTGTTCCTTTCGCCGGTGAAGGTGATTTCGGAAAGTCTTCAGGGAGTACTCCCGAAGATGGGCCGCTCCCTACTGCGCACGCGCGAGCACCCTCTATCGCGCATGCGCAGTATGGAGCCGCCTGTCTTCGGGAGTACTCGATTCTTAAAGACTCCCGACTTCCCCGCGGCAGGGGATTTGAATGGGGGAGCCAGGGCTGCACCGGGAAAGGAGAGGGAATTCAGGACCCAGAGCCTTCCCTCTCCTTAGGTAAGTATCTTTTTATTAAGCGTTTCCCATTGGCTTTAAACAGAAGGGCTCCCCCTGGTTACTGCAGCACACAAGGCATGCCGGGGATGCATTGGACAGAAAACCCCAGACTCCTACACAGCTCCCCGCCTCACCGCTGACCTGCTACATGGCTGGTGACACTTACCGAGCAGGGCTTAGTGAATTAAAGCATGTTTGTTCTGTAAATTACAGAACTTCTACCACATGCGTAAAATCTTTAGTGAATTTGGGGGAAAAAAAGTGTAAAATACTGAATGCAGTATTTTACTGACCTGCCTTTAGTGAATTGAGGTCTATTTGGCCAAGCACAGCCCCCTCCGCACCGATCGCTCCCATTCCATCTTCCTCCCATCTCCTCGTTTTCCCGGTAGAAGCCCGTTGGCTTGGCCAGTTGGAGCACAATGCACATGTGCCGCCGTGCTCCTGTGGCCCGGGAACGCTCTGCACCTGCGCAGGCGTAGAATGCTCCGTCGCATGAGCGAGAGGGAGGCGCGCGCAGCCCCACTGCGCATGCACTGAGTGACCACGACTGGCCAAAATTACTGGGCTTCTACCGGGAGAATGAGGAGATGGAGGAAGCCTGCGTTGCAGCGATCCGCGTGGAGGGTGCTGGAGAAAGCCTCAGGTATGTATAAAACTTTTATAACTATTCGTCTCAGGTACATTTTAAATACTGCAGCCTCCATGTCCCTCTCACTTCAAGGGACTCCCGAGCACCTCTCATGGGCTTGCTTTTAAAGTGACTCTGTAACAAAAATTACAACGTTTTTTCTACCATCCTACAAGTTCCTAAACCTATTCTAATCTGTTCTGGCTCACTGCAGCACTTTGTACTATCACGGTCTCTGTAATAAATCAATGTATCTTTCCCCTGTCAGACTTGTCGGCCTGTGTCTGGAAGGCTGCCAACTCTTCCGTGCTGATCTGTTCCTCTATGCACACTCCAGTGTGTGTTTTATTTACATAAGCCAGCAGCTTCTCTGCTTTCTTATCAGTGATAGAAGAGAGCTGGATAAAAATCCTCCTCTGTTAGGCTGTGAAAGTAGCTGGCTGACACATACTGAGGAATTACAAACACAGGCACAGGCAGAGCTGTCTGCAGGAAGCCTGTAATGTTCAGTGCATGAGAGAAGAAGGGGACAGAAGGTAAACACACAAATGATCTTTTGAGATTCAAAAGGAAGGCTGTATACAGCCTGCTTGTGTATGGATGTATTTTCTATGTGTGAACATACTGTACATCAATCTACTTCCTGTTTTGGTGGCCATTTTGTTTGTTTATAAACAAACTTTTTAAAACTGTTTTTGACTACTTTTAATGCGGCGAGGAGCGGCGAAATTGTGACAGAGGGTAATAGATGTCCCCTAACGCACTGGTATGTTTACTTTTGTGCGATTTTTAACAATACAGATTCTCTTTTTTTAAGCCAGACAACTTCCAACAAAGTCGTGCTATGACCCCTCTGGAGGAGCCTCTTGCAAAGGCTATGCGTGTCACTTCCTCTTCCTCCTTCATTTAGTGATGCACTTCTCTAACAGAGAGGACAGGGGTGACCCGGAATTTATAACATAGCCAAGATGGCAGCTGGGATTTTTAAATTGAAATAGAATGAAAACTGTTTGGTGTAGAATGGTGATTCAGGCATGAAATGAAAGAGGAGAGCACAAGCTACAGAACGGTATGCATCTTTAAGTACTTTGCAGTACTGGTCGGAGTCGTAAAGGCATGCCCATGAGAGGTGCTCGGAGTCCCTTTCAGGTTATTCTCACTAACAAAAAGGAGAGAAAAAAAACAAACGCCATTGTGTGGCACAGATATAAATCTATGACCATCTTATAACAAATGTTCCCTTTAAATGACAGCTGTGATGCGAAGACCCTTTCAAGCGTTCGCAAACATGGCTGGCCCCGCTCTGACGCACGCTATTGTTTCACAGAACCTGTAATTTTAGCAATTGATCGTTTCCTCTTCCCCATTCCAAATCAAATTGCCTTCTTTGTATCCGGCCAGAAGCGCGTGCAGCTGATGGCGGTCGGAGTCGCTGGGATCGCGCAGCAGCGAGAGAGAGACAGCTGCCAGTGAAACTGCTAATTGCCCTTGAGTTTTGTGTTCCTTGTAGTCTCTGCGGAATCTGAGCGCAGCACAGCGGAAGAAAGACATTGACATCTGTTCAGGCCGCGGTGCAGGCAACGCGCTCTGCCTGTCCCTTCTAAACTGACCTTTCCCTCAGCACAAGCCAAATTGCCTCTGAGATGGATTTAATAAAGCGATTCTGAGAGATGTGAACTGAAAACTGATGACACACTTAGATCTGACTGGCGTCTATCGCTATGTACTGTACTTACGCTAGCGTTTACTGTCAGTGCAGGTGTCCGCCAGGTCAGAACTGTAACTGCCAGCCGCCATGAACCCTCCCCCATTGTACCACCGCTCCCCTCTGTCCAAGAGGATTTGGGCAGCGTGTCTGAACAGCAGTTGTTTCTTAACCAGTTCACCCCCAAGGGTTTTTATCCTAACGGACCAGAGCAATTTTCAGTTGTCAGCGCTCCTCCCTTTTATTCCCTAATAACTTTATTACTACTTATCACAAGAAAATGATCTATACCTCGTTTTTTTCGCCACCAATTAGGCTTTCTGTGGATAGTACATTTTGCTAAGAATTTTTTTATTCTAAATGCATTTTAATGAGAAAAACAGAAAAAAAAAGAAAAAAAATCATTATTTCTCAGTGTTCAGCCTTTATAGTTTTAAAATTAAACATTCTCCTGTGGATAAAACAAACACGTTGTATTTGCCCAGTGGTCCCGATAATTAAACCGTTTAGATTATGTCCCTACCACAATGTATGGCGACAGTATATTATTTTGAAATATAAGTGGTTATTTTTCTGTTTGTTCTGGCCATAATTACAAGCCCCTATGTAATAAATTAAAATTAATTTTCCCCCATAAAATATAGAATAAAAAAAGCTGAATCCCTAAGGCAACTATTTTTTTTTTTTTTTTAAGCTGATTTTTTTTTTACAAGTGTTTTTTTTGGGGGGGGAGGGTTGGAAGTGTAATTTTATTAATGATGTGTATATACTTGAAAATGTATGTATTTTGTAAGTGTAATATACTTTTTGGCCACAAGATGGCGCTGGTGAACACTCATAGGACGTGTTCACTTTTTTTTTTTTTTTTTTTTACACACTTTATTAAACTGTTACATTTCCTGTTTATGTGAATGGACGTAGCCGCTGTTCGCGGTCACGTCCATTCACTCCAGGCACTGCGATTGGGTAGAGGACTGTTCAGTCCTCTTCCCCAATCGCCCAGCACGGGATCCCGACGGTAATGGCGGCGGTAGCGGCGGACACACGGCGGTAGCAGCGGCGGGAATGCGCGACGTATTAAAACGTCATGTTGCTGTTAATAGCGGTAAGCATGACGTTTTAATACGTTAGGATGGCGGTAAATGGTTAAAGGGGCACTATGGTGAAAAATTGTAAAATTTTAAATCTGTGCAAACATAGACAAATAAGAAGTACGTTTTTTTTCCAGAGTAAAATGAGCCATAAATTACTTTTCTCCTATGTTGCTGTCACTTACAGTAGGCAGTAGAAATCTGACAAGCGACAGGTTTTGAACGAGTCCATCTCTTCATAGGGGATTCTCAGCAAGGCTTTTATTCTTTATAAAGATACTCCCTAAAAGGATTTAAACAATGATGCTGGCCAGCTTCCCTGCTTGCTAGTTTTTTGTAGCAGTTGGACAAAGTAACTGCCATTCACTAAGTGCTTTTGAAAATAAATGAATCCCACATGAAGAGATGGACTAGTCCAAAACCTGTCGCATCTGTCAGATTTCTACTACCTACTGTAAGTGACAGCAACATAGGAGAAAAGTAATTTATGGCTTCTTTTACTCTGGGAAAAAAAATGTTCTTATTTGTCTGTTTACACATATTTTGAATTTTACTAATTTTCACCATACTTCCCCTTTAAAAAGCACTATTGCTAAAACAAAAAAAGGTTTAAATATAAAATGTACATTTCTCCCAGAGCAAAAGGCAGTATAAATTTACCTTTTTCCCTATATTGCTGTCACTTAGGCCTAGTGCACACCAAAAACCTCTAGCAGATCCGCAATAAAACTAGAGGTTGTTGGAGCAGATTTCAGAGCGATTCTAGGCATGGAGAGGTTTTCTACACATGCCTAGCCTTTTTGGAGCGTTTTTGTATAGCAGATTTCATATATTGTTACAGTAAATCTCTTACTGAACAGCTTCTGTAACAAAAACCCCTGGAAAACCGCTCTGATCTAGCGTTTTTCAGAGCGGTTTTCCATTTTCCTATACTTAACATTGAGATAGAAACGCCTCCGAAATCTAAAAAATGCTAAGCAGCACCCGAGTTTGCGCTTGTGGAAAAAACGACCCGCTCTGGTGTGCACCAGCCCATTGAAATACATTAGCCAAGCTGTTTTCTATCCCCAAGCGTTTTTAAAAAACACTCACAAACTGCTGTGGTGTGCACCAGCCCATACAGTATGTAGTAAAATGCTGACAGATCTGACAGATTTTGGACTAGTCCATCTGCTCATGGGAGATTCTCAGGTATTTCTTAGTTTACAAAAGTACTGAACAGCAGTTGCTAAATCCTACTACCAAAATAGTGTGCAAATAAGTAGGGAGGCTGGGTTTTGTTTTGTAAAGCATACAAGTGATCGTGTTTCCCATAAGAAGATGGATTAGTTCAAAATCATCTGTCACACTGTCAGCTTTTTATTACATACTGTAAGTGACAACAACATAGGAAAAATGTAATATACAGATCATTTTGACTCTGGGAGAATGCACATTTTGTATGTATCGAATATATTTTAAGATTTTCACAATAGTCGATCTTTAAGCTGATAGTCGAATTATTCAGCAGCAGTTATTTTAGACACTTAAAACCCATTCACATCTAAAAAACAGGAACGCAAGTGTTTCGCGTTTTTATGCGCTGTTTGTTTTCCCCTCCCGGCGCTCCACTGCGCGCTGCGTTTTTGTAAAAAGTGCTTTTCTAAGCGTTTTTTCAGAGCGGTTTTCGAATTCACTCCCTGACACAAGTCATGAAGGGAAATCTTTGACCCGGAAAAGAATAAATACAATGTATTTATTCTTAAAAATGAGAACCCAATCACTGCACAAAGCGATTTTGAGAGCGTTTGTGTTTTTCCTACTGAGAAGGATATGGATTTTTCCTTTTAAAATAATACCAGTTGCCCGACTCTCCTGCTGATCCTGTGTCTCTAATGCTTTCAGCCACAGCCCCTGAACAAGCATGCAGCAGATCAGGTGCTCTGACTGAAGTCAGACTGGATTAGCTGCATGCCTGTTTCAGGGTGTGATTCAGCCGCTACTGCAGCCAAAGAGATCAGCAGACAGCCAAGTAACTGGTATTGTTTGAAAGGAAACATCCATATCCCTCTCAGTTAGGGCCCGTTTCCACTAGTCACCGCGCATGGCTGCGAGACGCACGGTGGCACTTCCTGGTCAGCGGGAACGCTGATGAATCCCAGAAGCTGTGCCATGCACGGCTATGGGATTCCCCGACCTCCCGCACGGAATGTAAGGTAAGCGATTCGGCCGGTGGTGCCATAGTTTCCTATGGCAGGGTTTTCCCGTGTGGTTTGCCTGCGGGGAATCTCTCCGAATTCGGCCCGGTTTCCGCGCTAGTGAAAACAGGCCCTCAAAGAAAGGTGTTGTAACCAAGAATTGAGCTTCATCCCAGTCAGTAGCTGATACCCCCTTTCCCATGAGAAATATTTTCCTTTTCACAAACGGATCATCAGGGGGCTCTGTATGGCTGATATTGTGGTGAAACCCCTCCCACAGTGTGATGTCAGGACCATGGTTCTGACATCACACTGTGGGAGCCTTGTTGCATTGTGGGAAATGACTATTTCCAACTGCCAAAAGAGCAGTATCCCCTTCCACAGACCCCACCTGCCAGTAGTAAAAATGTCACCATGTGATAAATGTCAGAATGTAAATCATGGAGAGGAAAGATTTTACAATGGGGAAAAACTGACTAAATCATTTATACATAATTATTGTAAAAAAATTAAGCACTTTTTTTTTTTTTCATTCCGTTCTTTTCACTGGAGTTCCTCTTTAACAGGAAACCAAACATTCCGAATGGTCAGTGAAATGTAAATAACTCCAAGATGATGCAGGATTATGAATATTACATATGCAAATGTATATAGCTTGAAAATGAAGCAATCGGATCCCCTGGTTGACGTTTTATTAGTACAGAACTCTCTGGGCCACTGTAGGACTCGAGCAGTGATGCTCGACCTGGCCGGCCAAGAAGAGGGGCCGGGAGCAATTAGCACTATCGGCAGGGCAGAAAGGAGAACTGGGGGGGGGGGGGAACTGTGAGCATCAGGACAGCTCACCATACATGCCTCCCCCCTCCCCCCCCCCCCCCCCCCTCGTTTCTCATATTCATTTGGGCTCTGGTATCCTTTAACCACTTCACAACTGAGCCGTTTTACCCCTTGAGCACCAGAGCAATTTTCACCTTTCAGCGCTCCTTCCATTCATTCGTCTATAACTTTACCATTACTTATCACAATGAAATGAACTACGGTATATCTTGTTTTTTTTGCCACCAATTGGGCTTTCTTTAGGTGGGACATTATGCCAATAATTATTTTATTCTAATGTGTTTTAATGGGAAAATAGGAGGAAATGTATTTTTCAGTTTTCGGCCTTTATAGTTTTTAAATAATGCATGCTACTGTAATTAAAACCCATGAAATGTATTTTGGCGCCAATATTTTATTTGGAAATAAAGGTGCATTTTTTTTTCAGTTTTGCGTCTATACCTAATTACAAGCCCATAGTTTATAAAGTAACAGTGTTATACCCTCTTGACATAAATATTTAAAAAGTTCAGTCCCTAAGGTAACTATTTATGTATATTTTTTTTTTTTTAATTGTAATTTTTTTTTTTTTAATTACAAAAAAAAGTATTGGGAAGTGTGGGAGGTAATGAGTTAATTTTTTAGTGTATAACTAATGTATTTGTATATAAAAAATGCTTAGGGTGTAGTTTTACTATTTGGCCACAAGATGGCCACAGTAACTTTTTGTTTATGCAGCCTGCAAGCGACGGTTGCAGGAAGTGTTATGAGGCTGGGAAACTTTTATTTATTTTTTTTTTTTTTACACAATGATCGCGCTGCTTCGTAGAAGCAGCTGATCATTGCGGGGGCTTGGATCAACGAACGAGAACGTTTCCTTCCGTTCATTGATCTCTGGGCGGGCAGCGGCGTGCACCGGTGCGGGGGCACGCGGACGAGCAAGCAGGAGTGCGGACAGCGGCGGGAGCAGCGTCAGGTGCGGATTTCTCCGTCCCTTGGTGTTAACAGGGTGGAAAGAGGGACGGAGAAATCCGCACCGCTGGGGGTGAAGTGGTTAAAGAGGAACAGTAACCCAAGATTGAACTTCATCCCAGTCAGTAGCTGATACCTTCTTTCCATGAGAAATCTATTCCTTTTCTTGAATAGATCATCCGGGGGTCTGTATGGCGATATTGTGGTGAAACCCCTTCCACAGTGTGATGTCAGGACCATGGTCCTGACAGTTTCCTGTCTGTGAACCTTGTTGCATTGTGGGAAGTAACAGCTTTTTCCAACAGCCAAGCAAGCACAACCTCCCTCTGTGGATAGAATTCTCAGTAATGAACATTCCGTACAGATCACCTGGCAGAACTAAAGATGTCACCATCAGTGATGCATTTCGCAATGCAATTCAGGGAGAGGAAAGGTTTTATGCTGGGTACACACCATGCAATTTTCTGACAGATTTACTGCTAGATCGATTATTTCCAACAGGTCTGATCTGATTTCTGATAGATTTTACGTTCTTTTCTATGGAAAATCAATCAGAAATCAGATCAGACATGATGGAAATAATCGGTCTGGCAGTAAATCTGTCAGAAAATTGTAAAGTGTGTACCTAACACCAATGGGAATACACTGACTGCTTGTTTCCATGCAGCGCCCCTTGGCTCTGTGCGTCACTCCCAGCGGAGGGGGCGGAGTTTGAGCTGAAGCACCCCCCCCCCCCCCCCGAAATGCAGGCAACCAAGTGTGACGATTCAGCGGTGAATCGCTGTGCATGATTGGAAATGGCAGACAGTGCAGTCTATGCACTGTCTGCTGTCCCTACGATCGCGTTTCCATACGTCCGCCTGAAAGCACGCTATATGTAAATGAGGCCTTAATGAATATTGTAAAAAAAAAAGAATTTTATTCAATATGTTGTTTTCCCTACAGTTCCTCTATAGGCTGGATGCACACATGGCTGTGCGTGAATGGTCGAGATTTCTGTCATGTGCGTTCTTTGTGCGTTTGCATTTTTTCCACGTATGCGTTTTCCAATTGCGTTTTATGCAAATAACTAGGAAAACAGGAAGTGGAAATACATCAGAAAACAATGTTAAAAAAAAAAAAAAAAAAAGCATGAAAAACACATACAAAACGCAATACATTGGCCTCGATTCATAAAGCGTTCCCGCATGCGGAAATGCTGATAACAGCCGAGTTTACCAACCACTGAGTAAAATGTGTATTCATAAAAGCTGTTTCCCCATGCGAAACTGACTTTCCAGAGCAGAGCCATAAATTACCGCCTTATGCGATGATTCTAGGTGGAAATGTAACAAAATGTCCATTCATAAAAATTAGAGCAAGCGGTATGCGGATGGGAAGTACCGCTTCCTCGGATGTGGCGATAAGCGTGCGGAGTACATGTAAGTGAATGGGACAGACCTCCCAAGCAGCAGCAGTGAGAGCAGCGCACGGAGGGACTCGGCCAGCTTCTCCCGTTTCCACAAGCCTATTGACAGCCTAGAGCGGAAAACCTCCGCACTTGTATCGCAACAGGCAACATTTTTATGAATGACCACCCAGAAGGCTGAAATACCGACAGCTGTGTTTTTCCTGCACGGATTTAATTTTTACCCGACAGAACTTTTATGAATTGAGGCCAATGTGTTACCATTGACTTTCATTATGTGTGTTTTTGATGCGTTTTTGAAAACCATGCAACAAAACCAGCGTTTTTGAAAAACCTGCAAAACACATACGCGTTTTTATGGGGTTTTTTTATGCGGCCTATTGACTTCCATTAGCGGCAACTTCTGCTACGTGTGTTCCTAGCTTTAATGTTTGTTTTTTTCTTTAAGTCCATTTAAAAAGAAAAGAAATAGTAAAGATCAGTTTGTACATTTTCCCCAAAAAGGTCATTTTTAAATAAATCATCTGAATTATTATAGCGAGTGTATTTCCTTCTGTAGTATGTACTGTTTTTTTGTTTTTTTGTTCCAGTCATACTGTGTTGCTTTAGACGTTAGATTTGGCTGACCCTGTGCGCGTTCTAGACAGACGCTCATAGTAAGTAGGTCACAGAAGGATGGGAGGTTTATTGTACGCTGAAATGTTGCTGCATGAGTTGTGCGAAGCATTGGTTACCGCCGGTCTCTCTTTCTCCATGTTTCACTGAGAGCTGGCAGATGTGCTGCAGAGCCTCGCACTCTCGCTCTCTGTCCCTTTCACTGGCCATAGTACGGGGTAAACGCCATTGTTAGGGGATTAGGTCACCACATGATCTGCTCCACTCTCAGCATCGCCTCACTCCTATGCCTTTGTATTCCTAGTCAATCAGGATGCAGACACGTGTAACAGAGGGCAGGCCTGTTCTCTGTCTCTGCTTAATCATTGTCTGTACAAGAGCAGTTAGGAGAGTCAACACCGCTAAAGTGTTTATAAGCTGACTTGTCTGATGTTTAACAGGAATGGCCTGACTCTGCAGTTCTGACTTGCCTCCAGAACTGGATTTGATGATTGTGAGGTGCAGTCTACGCCGCCTGGCCCGTCCGGTGTCACCTGTTGCAGCTCTGAGAAGGGAGACTTGTGAAGAAGTGGCTGGATTCATGGAACGGCTCTTCCTTTCCTCTACCCGGCAATGGCTTTGGTGTCTGGAGCACCAGAAGAAGCTGCCGATTTGTTAGACTCGTCACCGGACAAAAGCTTCCTCTTGGAGACCTCAGACTCCAGCGACGTGAGTGAAGGCCTGCTTGATGACCTGGAGCTAAACCCCTTTGACGGCTTGCCGTATTCCTCGCGGTTTTATGAGCTTTTGAAGGAAAGGGAGAAGCTTCCCGTGTGGAAATCGAAATACGTCTTCTTGGAGGCTTTGCTGCGGAATCAGATTGTGGTGGTGTCCGGTGAGGCCAAGTGCGGGAAAAGTTCTCAAGTAAGTTTATTTTGGCCCATTGTATTGTCCTTTCTGTAGCTCAGAGACAATTGGGGGTACAAGCTGAACATTTTTGAGGAGCTTGTTAACAGTTTGCATTCATTACAAAATTGCAAAATATTCATCTTCTAAGGTCTAGGTGGAGGAATGGTGGTCCCTTTGAGCCTAATGGTAAGTGGCAGAGAGAAAATGTATTGTTGAGGGTGACAGAGATGATCACATTATCCTAAAGAAATTCTCTTGAAGTCAGGTGGTGACCATGCCTTACATCTATTTTCTGTTTTAGCCTACACATCACATGATCCCGACCAGCCAAACACCTGATCAAATTACTAAACTCCAACTTTTTAGGTACAAAATAGCCTGAAATACAATTGTTTTAGTGAAAGGTCGGAACCTCAGAAGGGTTGTTATTGCTGCCAGTGCTCACATAAGAGTTTTGCTCATTTCCTGTGGTACAACTTGTGACAGGAGGTCAAGGGAGTCTCCATGGGAAGCATAAACCACAATAAGAATCTCATGGAAGTTCTAATACTTCCCCTCTTTGACAAAAACTACAAAGGTCCTTATCCACTTGTCCTTGGATGGGTAATGGAGCCCTGTAGAAAGCCATGCGTTGCCAGATTCTTGAGTAAAGAAAACGCATATTAATCACTAGTATTGAGGGCACAACTGATGCAGAGGTTGAGTGTTGGCCATGCGCAGGGAGCAGGCAGGGTCAAACCGCTGATAATCTCAAACTCTAGTCTGTAGGATGGATCTTTGTTTTCTAGTCAGATAGCATGAGGAGGAGATTATTATTATTATTATTATTATTATTATTATTATTATTATCATCATTATTATTTTAGTGACAGGTACTCCCCCAGTTTAGGTGGTGACAGGTGCCCTCCAGTTTTAGGTAGTGACAGGGACCCCGACTCACCGTGATGAAGACCACAGGACAGCGCCGCCCGTCCGTCCCCATTGCCTATCATGTAACATGCAGCTTGCAAGCAGCCAGCGTCAGACCTCCGATCAGCCGGCGACCAGTGAGAAGCGAGTGCATGGTACCCCTGTGGAAACCGTGCTGCATATGCGAAAGTGACATGACGTCACTTCCACATTTCAGTGCAGTGTCCGTGAGGTACTAGCACCTGCTACTCACTGGTCGCCGGCTGATCGAAGGTCTGACACTGCCTGCTAATATGCTGCCTGTTACATGATAAAACAGAAAGGACCGGCACCGCTGCCTTGTATCAAAGCTCTTTTAATAGCACCAAAGTGGCAGCAGTGACAGACTGCTGTTTCGGTTTACACCTTTATCAAACTGCTCAAAGCCATAAAAATTGTGACAAGACAAACACCTTTAAATACCCCCTTCCTGTATGGGAGGGGCCCCAGAGCGGACCTGAGAGGGAACTTCAATGGTAATATGCAAATATGCTCATGTTTCATGCACACTGAAAAAAAGTGTAATACCTGAATTAGCTTGTACACCACACCCCCAAGCTGGGATGGATGGATGATCACATTGGAGTCACTCCAATGACCATAATGTGTTGACTACTTCCGGGTTGACCTGGAAGTTGTCAGAGCACTGCCTGCACAGCTGTGAGTGGCTGGCTGGAGGAGGGACAGGAGGAGAAAGTGTTTCCCTTTTTTGGAAGTGATCATCCATCCATCCCAGCTTGGGGGTGTGGTGTACAAGCTAATTCAGGTATTACACTTTTTTTCAGTGTGCATGAAACATGAGCATATTTGCATATTACCATTGAAGTTCCCTCTCAGGTCCGCTCTGGGGCCCCTCCCATACAGGAAGGGGGTATTTAAAGGTGTTTGTCTTGTCACAATTTTTATGGCTTTGAGCAGTTTGATAAAGGTGTAAACCGAAACAGCAGTCTGTCACTGCTGCCACTTTGGTGCTATTAAAAGAGCTTTGATACAAGACAGCGGTGCCGGTCCTTTCTGTTTTATCTGGACTGCACTTCCCAGGAGGCACTGGGGAGAGACCTTGGGCACGCTGCATACTCTTTTTTGGAAACGGTGCTCCCTCTCTTTTGTTTATGTGCCTGTTACATGATAGGCAGCAGGGACAACCAGAGGGGGGTGGCTGACGGCCTGGGAGAGGCTGACCCATTTTGCCCCTATGTGCGGACGCCCATGCCAGCAATACAAATGCATGCATACATAGTTGATGTGTGGTTTGAGACATCCCCAATGTTCATCAGCAGGATAAGAAACACTAGGAGGAGGCCCCTGCCCTTGTGAATTTACAATCTAGAGGGTAGTGGGGTGTAGAAATTAGGGGAGGAGACACAAGGGTTAGCGGATGAGGCAGTGGACCTCCGATGCTACCTACCAAATTATAGGCTTTTCTGAACATATGTTTAGATAAAACGTTTGAAGATTTCCAGGCTCGGAGCATGACGAACAGGCTGGGGGAGAGCATTCCAAAGGACAGGGGACACTCTTGAGAAGTCCTGGATGTGGGAGTGGAAGGAATTGACCAAGCTAGTGGACAAGAGGGTCTTCTGGGAGGAGCAAAGGCTCCAGGTGGGATGGTATCATGGATTGATAGTTAATGCTAATTACAAATGGTCAGTAAGATGCTAATAAGACTCGGTTCACACTACAAGCCAAAGTAATTGTCCTCCACTCCAAAATGTCTCCCTAGGGATCTGCTCCTGATCCCTGCGGGCTATGATACTCTCATATGTGTACCGTAAGGGAAACATCTAGATGGGCCACTTTTTTTCCCCACAAGTGTACTGTGACACTGAAGCGGAAAAAAAAAATATAATATAATGAATTGCATGTGTAGAACGGATGATTTAATAGAACATAAGTAGCAAAGAAAATGGTCTTATATTTTTATTTTCAGGTATATAGCTTTTTTTTTTTTTTTTTCATTGCATCATTCTCTAATATATGCAGTTTACACACGACTACACTCAGCATTCTAAATGGTTTCACAGAGCAGAGCTAATGACCCCTTCAACTTTCCTCTGTAGGAAAACCATGAACAAACTAAAAACAACGATGAGACAGTTAAAATAAGAGCTTTTGGGTTGCAGAGCTCAGTGACGCTCTTTTGCATAGATAACTGACGTTTCTTAACTCTTCCTGTACTGGAAACCATATCAGACTCATATCTGTACTACTAATGTTCTATTTCTTAGCAGTACTACACATACAGTTGATTATATCATACGTTTATTTTCACTTCAAATTCAAGTTAATGGTGGAAGCGGGAGCCCAACATACTTGGCCTAGGGGCGTAAAAAGTATAAATCCGGCCTTGATTGGGCAGCCTTAAAGGATACCACAACTGAAATGTGGCATGATGAGATAGACATGTGTATGTACAGTGCCTAGCACACAGATAACTAGGCTGTGTTCCTTTTTTTTCCCTTTCTCTGCCTGAAAGAGTTAAATATCAGGTATGTAAGTGGCTGACTCAGTCCTGACTCAGACAGGAAGTGACTACAGTGTGACCCTCACTGATAAGAAATTCACCTTTTTTACCTCTTTCTTGCTCTCAGAAGCCATTTTCTGCTAGGAAAGTGTTTTATAGTTGGAGGGTCACACTGTAGTCACTTCCTGTCTGAGTCAGGACTGAGTCAGCCACTTACATACCTGATATTTAACTCTTTCAGGCAGAGAAAAGAAAAAAGGAACACAGCTTAGTTATTTTTATGCTCGGCACTGTACATACCCATGTCTATCTCATCATGTCACATGTCACTTCGGGTATCCTTTAATACATAGCTCCCAACTGTCCCTCTTTTGGAGGGACAGCCCTTTGGGAGCCAAATCCCTCTGTCCCTCTTTCTTCTTCATTTGTCCCTCCTTCAGGACTTAAGCTGGCCATACACTAGGCCGATTCCCGCCAGATCGACAGCAGATTCGATCACTGGGATCGAATCTGCTGTCACATCGTTCCCGCTACACGCCGAATTTCGATCCATTTCGTCCGATCCCGTCGATCGCTCCGTGCGGAAAATTACCGTCGATTGCCTGCGGGTAGGGAGCGCTTAGCTAGCTGCGTTCGAGTGCCCGACGACCGACGCAATAGATCCCGCATACATTACCTGCTCAGCCGACGTGACTGCCCCCGTTTACCGCTGCTCCGTCTCCGCTCTGCTCTGGTCTCCGGGTCCGCAATGCTTCACTTCCACCTGCCCGGCTGGAAGTTTAAACAGTAGAGGGCGCTCTACTGTTTAAACTTCCTGCCGGGCAGGAAGAAGTAAAGCATTGCGGACCTGGAGACCAGAGTGGAGACGGAGCAGCGGTGAACGGGGGCAGTCGCACCGGCGGAGCAGGTAATGTATGCGGGGGGGGGGGGGGGGGAGCGGCAGCAACACCACCACCACAACAGATTGTGATCGGTTTCAGGCTGAAATCGATTCACAATCTGTTTGCAGTAAAGGCGGCCATATGATCCCTCTCTGATCAGATTCGATCAGAGAGGGATACATCTGTTGGTCGATTTGATGGCAAATCGACCAGTGTATGACCACCTTTAGTTCCTCTTTCTATGTAAATATATGTATTTATCTACTGATGAAATTTGTTTAATTGGCTCTAAACTTTATTCCCATCTTTTAAATTTCATATTTTCATATGTTTAATATGAAGGAAAATGAACCAGGATTGAAAGGAGCAGTGTGGTTTGAATTATAAAACCTATTTTTCCTATTACAATTTTATGGCATGCGTGACTAGGGGTGTGGCAGAGGCGTGATCAGGGGTGTGGCAAGGGCGTGGCTTAAGTGTCCCTCTTTCTCATCTCAACAAGTTGGGAGGTATGCTTAATATGACTTCTGGAAGGAGAATCTGTTCTATCCGAAGAACCTTCACCCTCCGGGCAATCTAAGTGAACCTCTATTTGTTTGGCCATCTATCTCTGACCTCCAGTGTTTGCAGTGGTGGAAGCTTTATTTGCTCAGCAGAATTCTCAGACAATGATGGCTTCTTTAGATCTGTGATGTGCTTTTTATTGGTGGCCTTTAATGGCCCCTGAACAGGTATATTTAGCACAGTAAACAGAGGTGATGGAACAGTAAGAAGTCATTACAGAAATATAATTACATAAATAGAATGAAAAGAGAGAAAAAGGACACTGTACAATAGGCTGCTGACTTTATTTGTGGTACCTGGAAACACTAGGGATGCTTTAAGATGTAAATGTTTTTTTTTTAATTTAAATAATGTTTTTGTTCGCAAACCGGCAAAAATAAAGTGAGCAGGGACACCACAGAATGCAAAAAACTTTAGAACCAAGGCCCTGTTCACACTTGAGATCACAAAACGATAGCGATTAGCTCTAGCATTTTTTGCGCCAGCGATTTGTATGTGATTAACACAGGTGTGTTTTGTTTTTTTTGTTTTTTTTCGATTTGCATTTGAATGCAATGCTATTGCTCAAAAAAGTGAAAAAATGCTTTATATAGCGCGTTTGCGTTTCGTACTAATCGCAAATCGGCGCCACTTGCAGCAGTGAGATCACTGACATATACTTAGCAATGCACTAGCACTTTAAAAAGCGCTACTGGTCACCGGCGGTTAGCGGTAAATGTCCGCTAATCACCCAAGTGTGAATGGGCCCTTAAAGGGAAACCATAACCAAAAATTGAACTTCCTCCCAATCAGTTACTGAGGAATCTATTCCTTTTCTCAAATGGATCATCGGGGGTTCTGTATGGCTGATATTGTGGTGAAACCCCTCTTACAGTGTGATGTCATCACCATGGTCCTGGGTCCAACTGCGAAAAAAAGCATGCAGCATCTCCTTGCACAGACATCACCTGCCAGCAGTAAAAATGAGGAAAGATTTTGCAATGGACAAACACTGACTAAATCATTTATACATAATTACTGTAAAAATGAAGCACTTTTTTATTATTGTGTTTTTTCACTGGAGTTCCTCTTTAAGTCGGCTGAGGCAGCTAATAATGGCCACCTCAGCTGATAATCAGGAGTGTGTACGGCAGGCGGTGACCCCCAACCCACGGGCGATCTGCCTGGGGATCTGCTCACCTCCAGTGTCTCCAATCCCATTGTTCACGTGACAGCCCCGCCCGCCGTGTGATGTCATGTGCCGCCTTGTTGTCCCTCCGCCCCCGGCATAACATCCGTCAAGTGTGTACGCTCCTTTAGAGGCACTGTAGAAGAATGTAGTCAATTATTCAGGATACCACTTATACATTAATTCTCTTAAAGGGAACCTGAAGTGAGCGTGATACGGAGGCTGCCATATTTATTTCCTTTTAAGCAATACCAGTTGCTGGGCTGTCCTGCTGACCCTCTGCCTCTAATACTTTCAGTCATAGCCCCTGAACAAGCATGCAACAGATCTGGTGCTTCTGACCTTATTGTCAGATCTGACAAGATTAGCTGCATGCTTGTTTCCGGTGTGATTCAGACATTACTGCAGCCAAATACACCAGTAGGGCTGCCAGGCAACTGGTATTTCTTAAAAGGAAATAAATATGGCAGCCTCCATATACCTCTCACTTTTAGGTATCCTTTTATAGTGGATCTGAACTCTTGGACAGGATACAAGGAAAACAGAGATAAATGCACCCTGTGTGTTTTTAGGGAGAAGAGCCTGTCTAATTCCCCCTTGTCTGTAAAGTGATCACAAGTGTAATTTGATCTCAGCTGTGTCGGCACAGCAATTCGGCAGACACAGCTAATATGTAAACACAGGATGTTAACCCTTTGTCTGCTTCCATGAAAGCAGGACGTAGACACACTGCAGATTGTTAGCTATAGCAAAGAAATGTTTTTTCTGTAAAGATTATTATGCTGTTGCTTATCGTATAGAGCAGAGAGGAAGTTTTGAGTTCAGGTCTGTTTTAAAGGTCTGAGGTGATAGACCTATGGAGGCTGACATAGTTATTTCCTTTTAAACAATGCAGATTGCCTGGCTGACCTGCTTATGCTCTGCCTCTAATACTTATAGCTATAGAACCCTGAACATGCATATCAGGTGTTTCTGACTGAAGTGTGACTGGATTAGCTGCATACTTGTTTCTGGTGTGTGATTCAGACACTACTGATACATGAAAGATCAGCAGGACAGCCAGGCAACTGGTATTGTTTAAAGGATACCTGAAGTGACACGATGAGATAGACATGTGTATGTACAGTGCCTAGCACACAAATAACTAGGCTGTGTTCCTTTTATTCTTTCTCTGCCTGAAAGAGTTAAATGTCAGGTATGTAAGTGGCTGACTCAGTCCTGACTCAGACAGGAAGTGACTACAGTGTGACTATCGCTGATAAGAAATTCCAACTATAAAACACTTTCCTAGCAGAAAATGGCTTCTGAGCGCATACCTGATATTTAACGCTTTCAGGCAGAGAAATAAAAAAAAGGAACACAGCATAGTTATTTGTGTGCTAGGCACTGTACATACACCTGTCTATCTCATCATGTCACATGTCACTTCAGGTATCCTTTAAAATGAAATAAACATGGCAGCCTCCATATCTCTCACTTCGGGTCCATCTTAATAAACATTCAGGCATTGGGGGAGCCTGGAAGCAGGAAGTAGAATACTGGGGGAAAATTGGGGAAAATAATAATAATAATAATAATAATAATATATTATTATTTAGTATTTATAGAACACCCACATCTTACACAGCGCTGTACAGAGTATTTAAATTGTCTTGTCACTAACTCTCCCTCGGAGGAGCTCACAATCTAATCCCTACCATAGTCTTATGTCTATGTATGTATGGTGTAGTGTATGTATTGTAGTCTAGGGGCAATTAACTTATTTGTATGTTTTTGGGATGTGGGAGGAAACCAGCAGACACGGGGAGAACATACAAACTCTGTGCAGATAGTGACCTGGCTGGGATTTAAACCGGGTACCCAGCGCTGCAAGGCGAGAGCGCTTACCACTATGCCAACATGCTGCCTTGTCCTGTGACAAAGTCCCATGACTTTATAGATGTGTTTTTATTTTGTGACGCTGCATTTGCTGGATCATCTCCGCTGGCTGTAATTACTATTGAAAGCCTATGAATATACTCCCTTGTCTGAAGCCTAAATCTAATGACATAATTGCTCCTAGACTCCATAAATGTCATTGAAAGAATGGAAGTGCAATTGTGCGCCCAGTTAGAAGATAGACGCAAGATGTAAATAGCAGGGATACAATTCTGCTACTTTTAACGAGCTTACTATTTAAACATAAACATAAATCCCATATGTCATTAAAAGGCCTAAACCTTATGCAAAACTTTGTTAAAATTAGACATGGGTATATAATATAAGTCTTTGACAGTCCTATAATCATTTACCCTGTAATTTAACCAGCAGGATATTTATACAGTATAAAGGAAATCCAGCAGATGTCCTAAATATAGTCCATTGTGGCATTCCAGCAAAATGCCCGGCTTATTGGGCTCTGAGAAGCTGGCCCCCCCCCCCCTTACAATCGGCACAAATCAAAACTCCATCTTTGGTTAGTGCTGCGGTTGTGCCCATTTTTGCAGCAAAAATTAAGATTTGTGCTGCTTTTGTTTTAAAGATAAAAGTACTTACGCTTTACGCGCAGTCCGCTCTGGTCCACGTGGCGGTGATTGACAGCACCGCTCGTGCAGGCGCAGTACTGAGGTCATCGCCGGGACCGGGAAGCTTCACAGGCGAACGGCTCACCGCGGAGCTGCAGCGAGGAACATGCTGGGAGCTTGGGGCTGGACGAAACCCCGGGTAAGTAGCACTTATTGTTCTTCAAACCCCCTGATGACTCCTTTAAGTCAAGGGCCGCTGAATTTAACGGTTATTAGCAAAGTCCCCATATGTGCTAGAAACGCCAAGTTTGCAGGGTATGTTGAAGAGAGTGGGATTAAGAGGATTTTTTTTTTTTTTTTTTTTTTTTCAAAAAGGCCTTGTAGCTTTTGAGAAAATCGATGTTTAAGTTGAAGGGAATTTTTCCGTGGAAAGCATTAGCGGTAATCAGCATTTCCGACCAGTCCTACCTTGGAGACTAATTGTACATCTGCACTTACCAGTATCTGTACTTTATTAAAGGGAAGGTTCAGGGACTATTAAAAAAAAAAAAAAATCCACTTACCTGGGGCTTCCTCCAGCCCGTGGCAGGCAGGAGGTGCCCTCGGCGCCGCTCCCGGTGGTCCCTGGTGGCGTGCCCGACCTGGCCAGGCCGGCAGCCAGGTCGGGCTTCTTCTGCACTCCAATCTGCGTCTCACTGGTGCGCGATGACGTCATCGGACGTCCTCCGTGCTGTACTGCGCAGGCTCAGAACTCCGCGCTACCGGGAGCCTGCGGAGCGGCAACGAGGGCACGTCCTGCCTGCCACGGGCTGGAGGAAACCCCAGGTAAGTGGATTTGGATTTTTATTTTATTTTTTTATAGTCCCTGAACCTTCCCTTTAAGTACAGACACTTAAAGAGAGCCCGAGGTGGGCTCATACATTAAAAAAAAAAATATGCTCCCTGATCCGGGGGCGGGGCGGATCAGGTAGCCGCCATCCATGCCGCTCCTGTGGGCGGAACTGGCCAACTTTCATTTTCGTGACCTCTGGGTCACAGCGCTGGAAGGAGAGCGATCTCGTATCTCCCAGTGTGCAGGAAGGCGGGGGCGTGGCCAGGGAGAGAGAGAGCTGCCCAATGGCAGCTCTGGAGACCCTGCAGAAATGCCCCTAGTGGGCGTTTTGAGCAGGGAATCCCTTTCCTCCGATTACCCTCCAAGATAGCGATAAATATTGTAGCAAATTGCGGGGGGCTATAGCGCGGCAGTGCGGGGGGCAGAGAGCGGTGGTGTGGGGGGACACAGAGGCATGTCATGAGGCAGAGAACGTGCCTTTGTGTCCCATCTTCGCCCCCTCCCCCACCCCGAATCGGGTTCTCTTTAAGAGGCTAGGAGGGGCTACATTTGGAACTGTAGTAACATATAGTAGAATGCAGTAAAATATTCAGGATGCCAACTTGCTAATTACCGGTACAGCAAGAACCCCGTTTTCTGTAACTCGGGCAACCGGAATTCTTAACTAACTGGCATGCCGGAGGGGGGGTAACGGGCTGTATTTTAGCAGTATGGAGAACTTTGCAGAAGAAACTTACCGATCCTCCGTGCTCCGTCTTCAACACTTCCTGTAACGCCTAGCGGGTTCCCTGCGTCTGTCCAAGTCCTGGCAAGTCATGTGACCCAAAGTAGGTCACATGTGTGTCTCTCACACACACACTACACACTGTGTACACACACACATACACACACACGGCATCAGGCATTCCCCGCCTGTGCCGGATATCGGGGATCTTGCATTATCCTAATTTCAGCATCTGAACCACTTCCTACAGCCATATATTGCTGTATACTGGCATGTAGCTCCGCCCTCCTAGTGATGCTTAGCCTAGGCTATTTAGCTATGCGGAATTCTCTTCCCAAAGCATACTGGGAGACCAAGTATATTTTGTACTGGCTTCAGAACTCTCAGGCTGGGTTCACATATGACATGGTTTATGTTAATTTTGTGGGCTTTTATTTAGCGTTTTTACAGCGTTTTTGGTGCGTTTGTGATGCATTTTTAATGCGTTTGCATGCTTTTTAATGCGTTTGTGGTTTGCATATAAAAAAAGCATATGACTTTTTGCTTGCGTTTTTATATTTTCATTTATGCAAATCACTTGGAAGACAACAGGAAGCGAAAATACAGTAGTAAAAAAAAAAGTTTTTGAAAAAAACGCATATAAAAACACATTGAAAATGCATGAAAAACGCATACCATTGCGTTCCCATTGACTTTCATTATGTGTGTTTTGGCAGCACTCCTGCATATTATGCAACAAAAACAGCGTTTAAAAAAGCAGCTTTAAAAATGCATAGAAAATGCATATGCGTTTTTAGATATGCGGCCCATAGACTTTCATTAGAGGCAAAAACGCATTGTTCCGCAACGCTAGCGTTTCTACTATGTGTGCACCCAGCTTCAGGGAATGAACATTCCGCAGAGCTGCAACTACCAGCAATAAAGATGTCGTCACTTGAGATAACTTTAAGAATGTAAATCAGGGTGAGGAAAGATTTTACAACGGGCAAACGCTGAGTGAACAATTGATAAATGATTACCGTATATACTCGCTTATAAGCCGAGGTACCCACTTTTCCCCCAGAAACCAGGAAAAAGTGATTGACTCGCGTATAAGCCCCCTAACTAGTATAGCCCCCTCCACAGTAGCCAGATGTGCTCCAGTGCATGTCTGCCCTCCTCCCCATAGCCAGATGTGCCCCAAGGATAATACAGCTGTGTCTTAAGATGACACTAGATGGAGCCATAGATATGAGACAGCGATTGCCTCACAGAAAGAATCCACGATTGTTGCACCACTGTCACATTGCTTGCACGCTCTGCTCCACAAGCCAGGGGACACAGGGAGTCTTGAGCAGTGCACTCTGCACACCATGTTGCAGGGGATGGGGGCACGGAGACAGCAGGGCGCCAGCTGGTAAATGCAGGATCACTAGTGCACAATCCTTAAAGAGACTCGGAGGCCAAATACGGTACCGTTCTGATACTTACCCAGGGCTTCCTCTGGCCAAATAAACACATCTAAGTCCCACGCTGTCCTCCAGCGGTCTTCCGTTCAGCCACGGCGATCTGTTACCAACCACAGTCGATGGCAGTCAGGGTCTATTGCGCATGCGCAGACCACCTGTGCATGCGCAGTAGACCCAGAGTGATGTCACTGAGCCTTGTAATGGAGCTCACCGCTGCAGAACGGCAGACCGCGGGAGGACGCGTGGGACTTTGACGTGTTTATGGGGCCGGAGGAAGCCCTGGGTAAGTATCAGAACTATACTGTATTTGGTCTCTGAGTCTCTTGAAGCTCCTCTGCCAGTAACAAAACCTGCTCCACCATCTGTTCTGCTCCACTGACTCGCAGATAAGCCGAGAGGTAACTTTTCAGAACATTTTTTGTGCTGAAAAATTAGGCTTATATGCGAGTATATACAGTATTGTGAAGAAATAAGCAATTTTATTCATTACATTATTTTCCCTACAGTTCTTCTTTGACATCTGACTAAATGTATTTCCTCTTCTGCTGGAAATTCTGGAGGGATTATCTCTGGTGCGGCCGGTTCCTCTTCCCTGAGTTAGTTGTGTACACTAGTAGGGCAGTGACAGGTTATGCATACAGACTGTTTGGTTAGTGTATTAGACATCACTCTGGTGGAAATTCAGCTGTCTTTTCTATAGATATATCAATCTGTGTATGTAGCGTAAATTGCTTTTAGGGCTCTGGTTGCTCCAGACATTAAAGGACATCTGAAGTGAGAAGACTATGGAGTCTGCCATGTTTATTTCCTTTTAAACAATCCCAGTTGCCTGGCAGCCCTGCTGATCTGTTTGGCTGCAGTAGTCCCTGAATAATACCAGAAACATGCATGCCGCTAATCTTGTCTTTGACAATGTCAAACACCTGATCTGCTGCATGCTTGTTCAGGGGCTATGGCGGAAAGTATTAGAGGCAGGGGGTCAGCAGGACAGAAGGCGGAGCCAGCGGTGTACACTGACCGGTAAAGTATATGGTACAGGGTGCCGGAGGGGACATTTTACTATCGGGGGTGTGGGGGGGATGGTGAGGTGGAGGATGTGGCATCACAAGGCCGATTACCAAGAGAGTTCATGCTGAAAACGATCAGGAATTGGCCTGCAGTGAATGGGCAGCTGACAGATCTCTCTCCGATCAGAGGGAGACCTGTCTCTTGGTCGATCTTAACCTTAACCGATCTTAGTCCCGGTTGCCACAGCTATCCCCGGGAGTGCAAGAGTGCTCTTGCACTCCCTGGGGATAGCTGTGGCAACCGGGACTTGTTGGTGAACTTCAGTCTTCACGATTTTCAGATTGCGGTCTCCTATGGTAGAGGGTCGACATGTGATGGGTATGTATACTGTATGCCTCTTTGACCGTGAAACACGTGTCAGGCAGCCGGTTTTTGTGATTTGGAATCCGAAATTTAGTGTATCCGTGTGTCAGCAATCGTGAAGAAATTTAAAAGAAGAATTAAAAGACTATATTTGTTCATTTAAAGCCCCGCATTTATTCATGTGGAATTTGTACTCGATTATAATTAGGGGTGGAACTACACTGTTTTGGTTTTATTGTGTACTGCATTTGATTGCACATCCTTGCTTGGATGGCGAAGCTCTGCCTTCAGTCTCCCAGCTGCGATCACCACTAGACAGAGGTGCCATTCGTGCTACTGACGAGCTACTGTTTGTCCCCTATCTTATTGCCTGATGAAGCGGGCTGTGCCTGCGAAACGCGTTTCATCTTTTGGGGTACCAATAATTTATTTAATTCAGACAGTATTTTGAGTCTGCTTTCCGGAGGTAAGTCCACCACTGCCTCCCAGCAAATTTTAAAATTTGTATAACCTTTTATCCTGCTGGCGCCTCTGTTCTCTTACGATAATACTGTGTCCACCCCTGGTGGAGGGGTGACCTACCCCTACTTTCCTGATCTACAGAGAGCGACATCTTAATCCTGAGTGAGGACAGGTCTAATCTCCTCACCTGCATCTACAGTGGTTGCCTAAGAGGTAACCCATGTTTGTGAGTGTATTCATCTCACACTTAAATTTATCCACGGTTTCCAATACATACTACACTATATTGGGCTCTAAGGCCCGGTGCACACCAAAAACCGCTAGCAGATCCGCAAAATGCTAGCAGATTTTGAAACGCTTTGTTATTTTTCTATGGCGTTTTGCTAGCGTTTTGCGGATTGCTGCTGCGGATTTCAGTATAGTAGATTTCATATATTGTTACAGTAAAGCTGTTACTGAACAGCTTCTGTAACAAAAACGCCTGC
This sequence comes from Hyperolius riggenbachi, assembly GCF_040937935.1. Taxonomy (NCBI): domain Eukaryota; kingdom Metazoa; phylum Chordata; class Amphibia; order Anura; family Hyperoliidae; genus Hyperolius; species Hyperolius riggenbachi. Next base: position 12,685,594 of record NC_090655.1, on the reverse strand, counting down.
AAAACCGCTCTGAACAGGCGTTTTTCAGAGCGGTTTGCGTTTTTCCTATACTTAACATTGAGGCAGAAACGCACCCGCAATCCAAAAAATGCCTCACCCCGGCATTTTTCGTTTCTGCAAAACGCCTCCTGCTCTGGTGTGAACCACCCCATTGAGATACATTGACCAAGCGGATCCGCAGCCGCAAGCGCCAGAAACGCTGAAAAAGCCGCTCGGTGTGCACCAGCCCTAAGTGTTTTTTATTTCTCTCTCTACTAGGAGACTTTTAGACACTGAAACCGCCGTCTATTAACATAGTACAGCGCTGCGATCCAAGGAAGCACTGGGACACAGGAGAGTCCGCCTGGGACACAGGAGAGTGATCAGCTCTCATAGGCTGAAGCCTATGACAGCCAATCGCCGTCATTGGCTATCTGGGGGGAGGGAAGAAGTTAGGGGGGAAAAAAATAAATGGGAAATTTATAAAAAAAAAAATAAAATAAAAAAAAAAAAAATTAAAAAAAAAAATCTGGGGGGCAATCAGACCCCACCAACAGAGAAAAAGGGGGGGGGGGGTCACTTGTGTGCTGTGTCGTGTGGCCCTGCAGTGAGCCCTTAAAGCTGCAGTGGCCAATTTAGCAAAAAATGGCCTGGTCTTTAGGGGGTTTAACACTGCAGTCCTCAAGTGGTTAAACTCCACCTCTCTACAGTCCTCCAGCCAATCCAAATTGTTAGGTACATTTGATTGGCTAATCCCAAGCTGCATAAAGTTTGCAGTAAAGTTGCATGGAAGTTTGAATTCTTAGCATCTCACCTCTGCAACCAACCAGGTGGCCCCTCTTGGTTTAGGGGGTTAAATCGCTCTGGGGACTTTATACTGTATGTTCCTTAAATGTAACTTCCTAATATTGACCGTTTTTGGTTCACCACCTGTTAAACGAGCTGTCAATCATACTGCCAGATGAGCAACAATTCATGACTGAAGTAACCGGCCAAAGGAGTACACGTCTCCATGACAACCTGACGACCATAGAGGAGTGACAATAGGCCGCTTGCATGCCAATCATCTTTAGGCTTCTGTAGAACACAACCGACAGGTTTTGGACTAGTCCATCTCCTCATGGCAATTCTCAGGGTTTTTTGTTTTGTTTTCAAATGCATTTCCTGAACGGCAGTTGCTAAATCTAATTGCCAAAATAGTGTGCAAGAGAGTGGGGAGGCTGGCTGGTGTTTTACTGTTTTTGCAGTTAAACTGCCATTCAGGAAAAGCTTTGGAAAACCGAGAAAAGCCAGAGCATCCCCCACGAGGAGATGGACTAGTCCTAAACCTGTTGGTTCTGTCAGATTTTAGCTGCTTCATTTTTTTCCGCTGGAGTGGCCCTTTAATGTCTTCTTGGTAAAGGTAGGCCACCCAGGCAGCTCTTTCTCTTCCGGGGACTTTGATAAGTGAGGCTTGCAGAGCTTTGTAGTAATAAATCTGCTCATTAGGTGAAGGAGTGGGATATTCCCTGGCTGCCTCCAGCAGGATATTACAGTTTCCCTGCATGGAAGTGGCCCACCCCCCCCCCCCCCCCCCCCCGGGATCAATTGCAGCGTCAATACCGTTCATTAATCTTCCTGGGAGTCTCTTCAGATTGTGCTCTTCCTGCAATCGGTTTCCAGAGAGACGGGGAAGGACGGTCTGGTGCGCTGTACGGTTTCTCGCTAACATTTAACCCATAACTAAAATTATCCAGCAAACGCCACGCATCTTCCTACTATGTTTACCATCATTGTTAACCACTATAGGACCGCTGCACGGCAATTGGCATGGAGGCAGCGGCAGCCCCAGAACCACCTAACGCCTATCGGTGTGCGCCGATGCGTGCGCAATCCCCGCTTAAATGAACGATCGCCGCTAGGAGACTGTTGGCAAAACAGGCATCGATTTACTAGGTACAGCGCTGCAATCTACATCAGCGATGTATTGGACAGCTGTGTGACACTGTTGTCGCCTCTAGTGGCTCAGGAGTGATCGGCTGTCATAGGTATCAGCCTATGAGAGTCAATCACAGGGATCAGCTGGCGGGGGGTGGGAAAGAGGGGCGGGTGTTTAAAATAAAAAAGCAAATTTATTGGAAAATAAATAAAATATTTATTAAAAAAAAAAAAATCCTGGGAGAGATCATAGCCCACCAACAGAAAGTTCTGCTGGTGGACAAAAAAGAAGAGGTGTGGGGGAATCACTCGTGTGCTGAGTTGTGCGGCCCTGCAGCAAGGCTTTAAAGCTGCAGTGACCTATTTTGTAAAAAATGGCCTGGTCTTTAGGGGGGTTTCAACCCGTGGTCCTCAAGTGGTTAAACAATTCTTTGCTGACCTGTCATTCGGTTCGGGAGACTGTGGTTGAGCGTTTGCATGGAGCTAAAGAGGCCCTGTAGTGACATAGCGGGTATCCTGAATAATTTACTGGATTCTACTATTACAGTAATTTTCCTGGTTTCATAAAGCTTTCCTATATCTATATATTGCTGTTTCTTGAATGTTGTCCCACCCTCCCAGTGTTGCTTAGCTTAGGCCGTTTAGCTATGCAGCATTCTTCTCCCAGAGCATTCTGGCAGGTGCTTTTTTTTTGTTTTGTTTTTTTTTTACTGGCTTTAGAACTCTTAGTAACCAAACATTCTGCAAAGATCATCTGACAGGACTAAAGATCTGTGATAGATTTTGGAATGTAAATCGGGGTAAGAAAAGATTTTACAATGGGGAAACAAACACTCACGAAATAATTTTATAAATGAGCGCTTTGAGTCCGACAGGAGAAAAGCGCTATATAAATGTTCGTATTATTATTATATTGTGTAAAAAAAAAAAAAAAAAAAAAAAAAAAAAAAGCAATTGTATTCATTGATATTTTCACTACAGTTTCTCTTTAAAAGACTCATGAGGCAAAATATTAAAGGATACCAAAGGTAAAAATAAACTAATGAAATAAACCATTATGTATACAGTATATATACAGTATATCGTCCTTTTTAACCTCCTTGCCGTTATAAAAAATTAGGCAAGGAGGCAGCGCTGCACTTTTTTTTTTATTTTTTTATTTATTTTTTTTAAATCATGTAGCGAGCCCAGGGCTCGCTACATGATAGCCGCTCAGCGGCGGCATCCCCCCACCCACTCCTCCAATCGCCTTCGGCGATCAGAGTATGCAGGGAATCCCGTTGAGACGTCAGAGGGAATCCCGATCCGCCCCTTAGCGCTGCCTGGCACTGATTGGCCAGGCTGCGCAGGGGTCTGGGGCGGGGGGGGGGCGGCTCGGCGCGGCAGGCAGCGGCGAATCGGCGGCGAGCGGCGGCGATCGCGTACTACACGTACGTAGGAAAAAAAAAATTATGCAAATCGGCCCAGCGGGGCCTGAGAAATCCTCCTGCGCAGGTTACCCCGAACTATGTTCGGGATAACCGGCAAGGAGGTTAAAGGGAACCATAGAATCAATTAAATAAATAAAGATTTTATACATACCTGGGGCTTCCTCCAGCCCCATACGCTCTGATCGCTCCCACGCCGCCGTCCTCCGCTGCCCGCAGCTACGAGAACCAGCTCCCCGCTGTTCCGTCAGTCGGAGCCAGTCTAAGCGTAAGGGAAGTGCGCTGTTTGCGTATCTCTGCAACAGCCGCTGGAGAGATACGTAGAGGGCGCACTTCTCCTGCGTAGCCCGGCTCTGATGACGTCAGTGACAGGAGCCGGTTCTCGTAGATGCAGGCAGCGGAGGACGGCGGCGTGGGATCGATCAGAGCGTATGGGGCTGGAGGAAGCCCCAGGTATGTATAAAATCTTTTTCATTTTCCCGTCTAGGTTCATCTCTTGTTCCCTTAAAGATTCCACAGTTTTATATTTAAATCAACTTTTTAAGTTTTAACTGTTTTATTGTTTTTGCACAATGACACATTCACTGCCAGATCTAAAACGTATGAACTATTGACCCTTTTTATCTCTTTCCTGCTCTCAAAAGCCATTTTCTGCTAGGAAAGAGTTTTATGGCTGTAATTTCTTATCAGTGGGGGTCACACTAGTCTGACCTAGTCCTGACTCAGACAGGAACTGCCACTTACATACCTGATGTTTAACTCTTTCAGGCAGAGAAAGGGAAAAAAAGGAACACAGCATAGTTATTTGTGTGCTGGGCACTGTACATACACCTGTCTATCTCATCATGTCACCTCGGGTTTTCTTAAATCTAGTTTTACTTCCAACTCCTAGATGTCATTTGGGTCCCAATCTGATTTCCGATCGATTTTCCGATTTGATTTTCCATAGAAGTGATCAGAAAATTGATTTGAATATCAATTAGAAATCAGATTGGACCTGTCAGAAATAACCGATCTGATAGTAAATCTGTCAGAAAATCGTATCGTAGCATTATCAACCATTAACGAGAGTATGCGCACATGTCACCAGGTGTGTACTGCGCATGCTTCCGATAGCGTGAGCACTCTCACGTGCCTACGCATGTGCAGAGGACTGAGACCCATTGCAGGCCGGCTATCCTTAAGGTGCGTACACACATGCGACTATAGTCGTTTGTAACGATCGTTCCCCGATCTTTACCAACGACGATCGTTACAAAAAACGAACCAACGACTATTAAGGCAAACGACGAACGAGGGAAATCGCTACAAAACAAAGTTCTGTCTTGGCGGATTTTTACCACCGACGATCGTTAGCAAAAGTGGTACATCGTTGGAAACGATCGTTCGTACCAGGCTGGACATGCGTATTTCACTTTTTCTCCAAGGAACTTTACAATTTTATGCGCAGGCGCATTAAGTGCTTTTACGTGGTGTAACATTCGTTCTAACGATGTGATCGTTACACACTTTTTACAACTAACTTTACTTCGGTCGTTCTTTCGTCAATTAAAAGTTCGTTCGTCGTCCTCAACGAACGATCGTTGTCGCATGTGTGTACGTAGCATTCGAGGCAGCCAGCGGGACACTGGACAAGACCAGAGCTGTGCCGAGGGACACACGTGACGTCTAGGGGCTGAAAGAAGCTCCACATAAATAAAACTAGATTTAATATTTTGCCTCGTGAGTCCTTTTAAAGAGGAACTCCAGTGAAAACTATGTAATAAAAAAAAAAAAGTGCTTCATTTTTACAATAATTATGTATCAATGATTTAGTCAGTGTTGGCCCATTGTAAAATCTTTCCTCACCCTGATTTACATTCTGACATTTATCACATGGTGACATTTTTACTGCTGGCAGGTGATGCCACTGGAAGGAGATGCTGCTTGCTGTTTTGGCAGTTGGAAACACCTGTTATTTCCCACAATGCAACAAGGCTCCCACAGTGTGTCAGAACCATGGTCCTGACATCACACTGTGGGAGGGGTTTCACCACAATATCAGCCATACAGCGCCCCCTGATGGTCTATTAGAGAAAAGGTAAAGCTTTCTCATGGGAAAGGGGGTATCAGCTACTGATTGGGATAAAGTTTAATTCTTGGTCACGGATTCTCTTTAAGCTCCTCCAGGAAAGTTTGGACGTACTATTTAGATCTCTGAGTGCAGAGTTTGGAGGACGCAGTGTTTTGCACTCCGTGTTCTCTGTGAAAAGTACATTCAGAGAATAAATATGTCATTCCTGCATTTCTCATCCGGAAAAAGACCGAGCCAGTCATGGGGGTTCCCTACAACCCCCCCCCCCCCCCCCCCCTCTTCTCTGGCCTGTCGCCCACACACACGGCTCAGATACAGGAGTGATAACCAGTCCCCCAGCTGTGGGTACGGTGTGGCATGCAGGTGGAGGGGATGTTTATATTGATGAGAGCTCTTGTCCCCAGCGTGAGGTGACATTCCCGATCACGACAAGAGATCGTCAGCGCAGCGGGGCCGTAATTTTCCTGTCACTTCATCTTTCCTGGGATTACACCGCAGGATTTACACCTTCCCGAGTACCTAATGGCATCGGAACGCCTCGCGTCACTCTCACTTTTATATTTAAGGTGCACCTGGAATAACTGAGTGCCAATTATCAGCTGCGTCTGCCGAAATTTCCACAGGGGGTGTTGAATATTTTAGTGGGGGGGGGGGGGGGGGGAAGTAGCGAAGGTTGGTGGAAACAGCTTGGCTATGATCTATTTTTTTTAATTTTTTTTTTTTCAAATGTAACTACGGTATCCTTTTCTTTTCTTTTTTTTTTTTTCCTTCTTCCCTTATAGATTGAAACTATTTCTTTATTTATTTTTTTTACTTTTTTCACTCCATTTGTCTGCATTCTTCTCCTAACCGTTGGAAACACAAGACCGAGAGGATTAGATTGATCAGACCAACTTGCAAATATAATTGGTGCTATTACAGAGCAGTTTCCCAGAGCAGCCAATCAGAATTCTTGTTTCACTTAAAGCAGAATGAAACCCAGCATTTCTTCTTTGCTCTAAAAGATTTACAGCATATTATACAGTATACTATCACCATTTTTTTTTTATTTTTTTTATTTATTTTTTTTTGCTAGAACAGCATTTAATTAGTTAAACACAGGACTTACAAGTTCCCTGCAGAGAAAGCTGGACGCATCCGAACTGGAGATAATGTTATCTTGTGTTTTACATTCCTCACTTGATACAATTAAGTACAGTATATACTTCTCTGAAAGTGCAGACACTCCTGAACACAGACAGACAATTTCAGCTTAAAATTCAAGATGAATAAAATGGTTATCAATAAAATGCAATGTCCGCTCTGAGCGAAAAAAAAACCTGTACTTTGGGAACTTGTAATTTCTAAATGAATAATACTTATGCACAAAAGCAAATATGATAACCGTATGGCATATACAAAGTAGGAAAACCTGTTTTTATTGAATATTCTGTCAGGTTTTTATACGGCTTTAACAGTGAAAACCTGATTGGTTACAGCAGGAAACAACTTTTTTTGTTCAATTTTCTTTGCACCACTGTTGATGAATATGATAATTATCTTCATTATTGACAGGGGAGGCTCCCAGGAAGGGGGGGGGGGGGGATTTCCAATGCTAAAGCACCCCCTAGCAGCTCCCACATTACGTGTGGGGAGTCCTGGCAGACGGAGGAGAGAGGACTAGCAGCAGCAGCCAGCCCAATGAGAGAGAGTCACTCACCTCTCCGCTCACCTCCAGTGCTGAAGCTTCTTCTTCCCCTTCGTCATCAGCTGCCACTATGTATCTGCCTCTGCAGCCCGTGATTCCTATCATGTGATTAGCCGGTAATGTTTCGGTGAGAAATCCTGTCACTGAAATGGGAGGGAGGCCTTCAGAGAGCGACCCCCCCGAAACACCCTCAGTATAGGTAGGTAGCCAGGTATAGGCGCCCCCAGTATTGGTAGCTAGGTACAGTTGTCCCCAAGATAGGTTAGCCAGGTGCAGCTGCCTCCAGTATAGGTTAAATTCAACACACAAGCAATAGAACACAGCAGTACATGCATTCAGCTACATTTGAAATTGGTCAGCAGGTGCTCGTCAGCCAATCAGGATGCACTGTCATACACCCTTTACCTGCCATACCACATCTAGCAGCCATTAGCATTCAGGTGGGAGGCTTCAGTTGGACGCCATCGCAAGATTGCGTCGCTAGCAGGACCGCCCGTGCAGGCATCCAACTGGATGCTAATGGCTGCTAGATGTGGTATGGCAGGTAAAGGGTGTATGACAGTGCATCCTGATTGGCTGACGAGCACCTGCTGACCAATTTCAAATGTAGCTGGATGCATGTACTGCTGTGTTCTATTGCTTGTGTGTGTTGAATTTAGCATTCAGTATGGAGGCAGTGTTGGTGGGTTTTCTGGATGTGAGAGGTCCAGAGCCTGGGTGTGAGAGGTCCAGGCCCACCTGCACTCCCCTCCAGGTATCACGTGTTGGCCTTGGGGCCCCGGCCAGTGAGAGGGGTCCGGGGCCCCTGGCCATCGTGTGATCCAGTATAGGTTAGCCAGACACTCTGTTCACTTCCTGATTCTGCCTATTGCTGCCCCCAGACTTCTGCCGCCTGAGCAAGTCGCCTCACTTGGCATCATGGGTGGACCGGGGGCTGTAGGGAAGTGTTTCTGAAGCTGAAACCAAGATAATTGCTGTAACATTGGGGATCCTGAATGATTTACTGCTTTCTATGTCACTACAGGGCCTCTTTAAGTCACCTATTACCATTTCTATAGACGGTCAGAGTCCGGAAACTGATATAAACATTCAGATGAAAGGCCTTTAAAACTGCGTGAGATAAAAAGATGCCGTGGTGGATTTTTTCTTGTTTATGTTTTTATGCCGCTGCCGCCTGTATTTCTCCATATGGCGTCGCGTTACTATGCTAATGTTGAGCTATGTCACGGCGCGTTCTCTGCAGACTGGGAATAATCTAGAAATGTAAAAAGAATATAGGCTGTAATCACAGAGTTAATTAAAAGCAGAGTTGTTTAAACTTCAGAGAAATGGCGTGGCGGCAGTGGTGGGCGTTCTGCGCGGGGAAAATTGCAGCCTGCGTATCTGGCAAGGACACATATTGGGGTTATGTACTGTGAGACCGGTCATTGGGGTGCTGTGTGAGGAGCAGTTGAAAAAGTCGTGGCCAAAAAAATGGGCACAATTGTTGTTTATCAATATATGTGGGCATAATTGTTGTTTATCATAATATAGAAAGCCGTTGCGCTATTTAGCGGGCGGCTGCAATTACATTGAAATGTATCGTATTATTGGTAGTGGGGATCAGGGGGTGCTAAGGATAGGCACCACCAGGGGGGGTCTTGGGGTTAGGCACCACCAGGGGGGGTCTTGGGGTTAGGCACCACCAGGGGGGGTCTTGGGGTTAGGCACCACCAGGGGGGGTCTTGGGGTTAGGCACCACCAGGGGGGGTCTTGGGGTTAGGCACTACCAGGGGGGTCTTGGGGTTAGGCACCACCAGGGGGGGTCTTGGGGTTAGGCACCACCAGGGGGGGTCTTGGGGTTAGGCACCACCAGGGGGGGTCTTGGGGTTAGACACCACCAGGGGGGGTCTTGGGGTTAGGCACCACCAGGGGGGGTCTTGGGGTTAGGCACCACCAGGGGGGGGTCTTGGGGTTAGGCACCACCAGGGGGGGGTCTTGGGGTTAGGCACCACCAGGGGGGTCTTGGGGTTAGGCACCACCAGGGAAGGGTTCTGTGTGAGAGTAGGGAGAGGTTAGGTTATCGTTAGGTTCAACATTATCTGCTAATTTACCGATAATGTAATCGCAATTAAATCGTTCTTTACCATTTTTAGTTATCGATTTTGTTAATGTTGCGCTTAATTTATTTACCGATTATTGCTAGTAATAACGATATGTAATGTCTCGCCTAAATTATCTTGCGACTTTTTCAAATGAATGCGCTGCGTGCCCCTGATAAATCCCCTCCGCAGGTGAAAGTACAACTAGGGGCTATGGTGGCACCAACAGGGAAATTTTGGCATTGAACTCCAGCTATAGCATAGTCGAACTTCGGGTAACAGTGGTGACTGTGGCGGTAGCGGTGGTGTAGTTCTGCTATTATTACCCAACTCTGAATGGCGGGGGGGGGGGAGTGTAACAGTGGAGATGAGCAGTGTAGCCAATGTGTAGAGTGAGCAGCTTTGGGGGCAGAGAAGACCGGCAGCACATGGAGCTCCTACGTACGGAACATGGAAGTGGTGAGTCTCCCTGCTCGCTGCTCTAATTTTTGGAGGGGGAGCTCTGAAGGGGGTCCGAGGTGAGGAAGGGTGGGTTCCGGCACCCCTCCCTGTGGCTGTGTGCCTGCTGCTGCAACCCGCCCCCGCCCGCCTCTTAAAACGGCCCTGGGTGGGCCCAAGAGCCGCCGGCTCCCCACAGGCTCCCCCCCCCATCCTCCGGGCCCCCCTGCAATTGCATCCACTGCGGGGGCGATTGTTATGCCATTGACAGGTAGCCAGGTATAGATGCCCACAGTATATGTAGACAGGCGGGAGCATAGTGGTGGGCGCAATGCGGGTAATTACCCTAGGGGGCGCTGTTACTTTGAGATGGAACGCAGGACCAGGAAGTAAGTACATGCGGCGGTGCATCCCGGGCAGCGGAAGTATCACAATTAACCGCTCTGCATGCGCCCCCCATGCAGCACATGGGGAGGACAGACAGGCCCTGCAGGAGCACGTCGCGGTGGCAACGGCTGTAACTGCAGCCCTACACCACTGCTTCTGCCATACAGATGACAATTCTAAGACCATCTGCCCTGCTGGGATGCACATTGAAAGTCCATACTCAACCCAGTCTGAAACAAATAGAATGTCCCTGACCTGAGCAAACCCCCAAGTGTCCCTACTCAATGCAATCTGGGATTGGATGGTAATCGACAATCGGTGGGCAAACATGATTGCGATTCTCCCGGTTCTGCCATGGCAAGGATTACTGTCCTTCTGTGAATATACCCCATTGTATAGAGGTGTAGCTAGGCTTTTCAGCGCCTGGGGACAAAGGCAGTTTATGCGCCCCCTCCGGACAAATTGGGCATGGCCACGCATCAGAATGTGGGTGTGGTCATGGGTGGAGCCAAATGTACAACTTCTGTTTAGATAGTCAAATGTTCCCCCCCCCTTTAGCCAGATGTGCCCCCCCCCTCCCCCCTCCTGTTCTGCTGCTAACACTTCTGCACTCCTTTGCAAAGGAGATGAGAAAAGCAGGAGCACTTCGGGCAGCCAGCGAGCCGCCTCTAACTCAGGGGTGCGGTGACCATGCTCTGTGCCCGGAGATATGCGTTCCCCCTTGCTCACCCATACGCCTACGCCTCTGCCATTGTATCTATGCTCCTTCCCTCCTATGCCTTACTAGTTCAGTGCAAAGCAGTCAGTGGGTATGTTGTATCGACTTATCTATTGTCCTCTCTAGAACTTTCTTTGCAGCGCCATAGCGAGCTGGAGCAGGCTGCAGGCTGGAAAACAAGTGAAATATAATGTGTTTGCTGTGGGGCAATACACATTGTTGCAGTTTATTTTACAGATGTTGGTTTTGGAAGCACGTAGCCTCCTGTAACAGTGCTGAAAGTACGCATGGTCTTTACAATAGTATTTGTACTTCCTGTATATTTATTTCAAGCTGAATGCTAAGCAGACCTGTAAATACAAACCTTCAATACTTGCTTACAAGCAGCAATACACTCCAGCCAATCCTGGGCGCAGCCTAGCCAAGTGTTTGGCCAATCAAAATTGGATGTGTGTACGCATCTTAAAAATAGTGCAGGTCATCATTGTAAGAGACATCTCTGCTCAGCCGTATTCAAAGACGCTTCTTTAAAATTGGATGTGTATGTACCCTAACGGTACCCTTACATCTAGGGACTTGGCAGCTAATCGACCATCCGATTTGATAATTTGGTGCATGCCGGATCAACGATGCAACCAATTTCAGGCCGGGCAGGTCGATCGGACATGTTGCAAGACGTCGGGCCATCGTGGTCAATCAGGTGTGCGGCGGTGACGGCTAGCAATATTGGGAGGTGTGACTGTCCCGCCGTGCTCCCGTTGCAGACGCAGAACTCTTCTGGCTGTGGGAGCACGCGCAGCCACACTGTGCATGCGCCGACTGGCCGAAGATGCCCCTTATGGAAGATCGAGGAGGCGGAGGACAGCACCGAGGGAGCAATCGGGCCCGAGGGGGCTGGAGGAAGCCCCAGGTATGTATGAATTTTTTATCAGTGTGTCATCTCAGGTACACTTTAAAATGGTCTGAAACTGCGACATAACATTCAATAAAAATGTGTTTACCTACTTATTACTAATACAGTTATCAGATTTGCTTTTGAGCATAAGTAATATTGACTGTTTACAAATTACAAGTTTCCAAAGTGTAGTTTATCTTGCCCTGAAACCTGTCATTGCATTTTATTCAAACTGCTTTTTACTATATATTAACATCTTCTAATGAGCTGTTCTGAGCTGTTTGTGTGCCTGAAGCACACAGAGCTACTTTTCACTTGTTACACTCACATGTATCAACATTGGAATGTAAACAGATTCTGTTCTCTCCCGTTTGGATGCGGATTTGAAGCTAAATAACAGGATAAAGTGCTTTTGTTTAACCCTTTCAGTGATATTCTGCTTAAGAAAAAATCTGGGATAGTAGCTTTCAAGCTGTAAGGAATCTTTTAGAGCAAAGTAGTAATGCTGACTTTCAGACCACTTTAAGATGCGACATGATGAGATAGACGTGTATGTACAGTGCCTAGCACACAAATATGCTTTCTCTGCCTGAAAGAGTTGCCCACATATATTGATAAGTCAGCTTTGCAACTGACCGTTTTACTCCAGTCGGGACCCAGTCAGATTACTGATAAGGAATTACAGCCATAAAACACTTTTTTTTTTTTCTTGAGGAATCCCAGTTCTCTGCCAGGAGAGGATAGATTAAAAAGGTCAATAGTTCATATATTTGAGCACTCAAAAAAGCAGATTTATTGTTTTGTCTCGCTGTCTCTGTGTTAAGTTTTTAAACATAAAACTGTGAGATATCTAAGGGCCCATTCACACCATAATTCGCAAAACGTGGGTGATTTTGTTAGCGCGGTAAAATCACTGCTCACACTTCCGCGATTCAGAGCGATTGTGATCAGTGCCTTATTCACCTCCTTAGTGGTAATCCCGAGTCAGGCTCGGGATTGAAATCCGCAGCTCAGAGCAGTAATCCCGTGCCTAAGTGAGTTATATGCAGGAGCTGCTGCAGATCTGCAGTTTTTATTTTTTTTTCCTTGTTTTTAGGGTCTAAAAGCTTGTGAAAAAATTGCATGGCTTTTAGACCCTAAATCTAGAAAAATTCATAATGCCAGTGAGGTTAAGCACTGTACCGCGATCACTCCAGAATTGCGGCAAAATGCTGCATGTAACACGTTTCGCAATTGGCGCAAATTGCCCGCGATCACCGCCAATCGCGGCAGTGAGATCACTGCCATATACTTGCTATTGCGCTGGCGCTTAGGCGATTAGCGGGAATGACTCGCTAATCGCACAGGTGCGAACGGGCCCTAAAAGTAATTTTTAGGAGGATAGATACAATTGTTTCTCTTCACTTTGTTTTCACTTATGTTTTACTTTAAAGAGGAACTCCAGTGTAAATAATGTAATAAAAAAAATGCTTCATTTTTACAGTAATTATGTATAAATGATTTAGTCAGTGTATGCCCATTGTAAAAGCTTTCCTCCCCCTGATTTACATTCTGACATTTATCACATGGTGACATTTTTACTGCTGGTAGGTGATGTCAGTGGAAGTAGAGGCTGCTTGCTTTTTTTTTTTTTTGGCAGTTGGAAACTGCTGTAAACTATTTCCTACAATGCAACGAGGTTCACAGACAGACAGGAAACTGCCAGGACCATGGTCCTCAGTTTCCTGTGGGAGGGGTTTCACCACAATATCAGCCATACAGCGCCCCCTGATGATCTGTTTGTGAAAAGGAATAGATTTCTCATGGGAAAGGGAGAATCAGCTACTGATTGGGATGAAGTTCAATTCTTGGTTACGGTTTCTCTTTAAGTGACAAGAAAACCTTCTACCGGGCTGTTTGGTTTCAATCTGGCCACACTGACAGCCCCGATCTGTGACTGGCGTTAATATAAAAATATGTCTGTGTTATTGTCCCTGCAGATCCCCCAGTGGTGCGCTGAATACTGCCTCTCTGCCCACAATCAGCATGGCACCGTGGCGTGTACGCAGGTGCAGAAGCAGACAGCCATCTGGCTGGCGATGCGGGTGGCGGACGAAATGGACGTAAACATTGGACATGAAGTCGGATACGTGGTGCCTTTTGAGAACTGCTGTACAAATGAGACAATCTTAAGGTTGGTTACCTTCTTCTTGTACAGCTGTCAGTTTACTCTGTAAACAGCTGGGGGCGCTGCGGTGTGACCCGCCAGTCACTGACACAGAGCCACAGGCGGGCATCTGGAATGCGAGACTCCTGCAGAAGCTGCATGAGAACCTTACACTGTACTGCCAGAGGGGGCGATGATCTCACATAACCGAGACCAGCCCACAGCTCAGTCTGATAACAGGATCTCGCATAACCCAGACCAGCCCCCAGCTCAGAGTCTGATAACAGGATCTCATGTAACCCAGACCAGCCCACAGCTCAGAGTCTGATAACAGGATCTCATGTAACCCAGACCAGCCCACAGCTCAGAGTCTGATAACAGGATCTCACATAACCCAGACCAGCCCACAGCTCAGAGTCTGATAACAGGATCTCACATAACCCAGACCAGCCCACAGCTCGGAGTCTGATAACAGGATCTCGCATAACCCAGACCAGCCCACAGCTCAGAGTCTGATAACAGGATCTCACATAACCCAGACCAGCCCAGATCTCAGAGTCTAATAACAGGATCTCGCATAACCCAGACCAGCCCACAGCTTAGAGTCTGATAACAGGATCTCACATAACCTAGACCAGCCCAGATCTCAGAGTCTGATAACAGGATCTCATGTTACCCAGACCAGCCCACAGCTCGGAGTCTGATAACAGGATCTCACATAACCCAGACCAGGCCACAGCTCAGAGTCTAACAGGATCTCACATAACCCAGACCAGCCCACAGCTCAGAGTCTGATAACAGGATCTCACATAACCCAGACCAGCCCACAGCTCGGAGTCTGATAACAGGATCTCACATAACCCAGCCCAGCCCACAGCTCGGAGTCTGATAACAGGATCTCACATAACCCAGACCAGCCCACAGCTCGGAGTCTGATAACAGGATCTCACATAACCCAGACCAGCCCACAGCTCAGAGTCTGATAACAGGATCTCATGTTACCCAGACCAGCCCACAGCTCAGAGTCTGATAACAGGATCTCGCATAACCCAGACCAGCCCCCAGCTCAGAGTCTGATAACAGGATCTCGCATAACCCAGACCAGCCCCCAGCTCAGAGTCTGATAACAGGATCTCATGTTACCCAGACCAGCCCACAGCTCAGAGTCTGATAACAGGATCTCACATAACCCAGACCAGCCCACAGCTCAGAGTCTGATAACCGGATCTCGCATAACCCAGACCAGCCCACAGCCCAGAGTCTGATAACAGGATCTCATGTAACCCAGACCAGCCCACAGCCCAGAGTCTGAGCTGTGGGCTGGTCTGGGTTATGTGAGATCCTGTTATCAGACTCTGGGCTGTGGGCTGGTCTGGGTAACGTGAGATCCTGTTATCAGACTCTGAGCTGTGGGCTGGTCTGGGTTATGTGAGACCCTGTTATCAGACTCTGAGCTGTGGGCTGGTCTGGGTTATGTGAGACCCTGTTATCAGACTCTGAGCTGTGGGCTGGTCTGGGTTATGCAAGATCCTGTTATCAGACTCCGAGCTGTGGGCTGGTCTGGGTTATGTGAGATCCTGTTATCAGTCTGATAACAGGATCTCGCATAACCCACACCAGCCCACAGCTCGGAGTCTGATAACAGGATCTTGCATAACCCAGACCAGCCCACAGCTCAGAGTCTGATAACAGGGTCTCACATAACCCAGACCAGCCCACAGCTCAGAGTCTGATAACAGGATCTCACGTTACCCAGACCAGCCGACAGCTCAGTCTGATAACAGGATCTCACATAACCCAGACCAGCCGACAGCTCAGTCTGATAACAGGATCTCACATAACCCAGACCAGCCCACAGCTCAGAGTCTGATAACAGGATCTCCTGTAACCCAGACTAGCCCACAGCTCAGAATCTGATAACAGGATCTCGCATAACCCAGACCAGCCCCCAGCTCAGAGTCTGATAACAGGATCTCTTATAACCCAGACCAGCCCCCAGCTCAGAGTCTGATAACAGGATCTCTTATAACCCAGACCAGCCCACAGCTCAGAGTCTGATAACCGGATCTCGCATAACCCAGACCAGCCCACAGCCCAGTCTGATAACAGGATCTCATGTAACCCAGACCAGCCCACAGCCCAGAGTCTGAGCTGTGGGCTGGTCTGGGTTATGTGAGATCCTGTTATCAGACTCTGGGCTGTGGGCTGGTCTGGGTTATGTGAGACCCTGTTATCAGACTCTGAGCTGTGGGCTGGTCTGGGTTATGTGAGACCCTGTTATCAGACTCTGAGCTGTGGGCTGGTCTGGGTTATGCAAGATCCTGTTATCAGACTCCGAGCTGTGGGCTGGTGTGGGTTATGCGAGATCCTGTTATCAGACTGAGCTGTGGGCTGGTCTGGGTTATGTGAGATCCTGTTATCAGTCTGATAACAGGATCTCGCATAACCCACACCAGCCCACAGCTCGGAGTCTGATAACAGGATCTTGCATAACCCAGACCAGCCCACAGCTCAGAGTCTGATAACAGGATCTCACGTTACCCAGACCAGCCGACAGCTCAGTCTGATAACAGGATCTCACATAACCCAGACCAGCCCACAGCTCAGAGTCTGATAACAGGATCTCCTGTAACCCAGACCAGCCCACAGCTCAGAATCTGATAACAGGATCTCGCATAACCCAGACCAGCCCCCAGCTCAGAGTCTGATAACAGGATCTCTTATAACCCAGACCAGCCCACAGCTCAGAGTCTGATAACCGGATCTCGCATAACCCAGACCAGCCCACAGCCCAGAGTCTGATAACAGGATCTCATGTAACCCAGACCAGCCCACAGCCCAGAGTCTGATAACAGGATCTCACATAACCCAGACCAGCCCACAGCTCAGTCTGATAACAGGATCTCACATAACCCAGACCAGCCCACAGCTCAGAGTCTGATAACAGGATCTCACATAACCCAGACCAGCCCCCAGCTCGGAGTCTGATAACAGGATCTCACATAACCCAGACCAGCCCACAGCTCAGTGTCTGGTAACAGGATCTCACATAACCCAGACCAGCCCACAGCTCAGAGTCTGATAACAGGATCTCACATAACCCAGCCCAGCCCACAGCTCGGAGTCTGATAACAGGATCTCACATAACCCAGCCCAGCCCACAGCTCGGAGTCTGATAACAGGGTCTCACATAACCCAGACCAGCCCACAGCTCAGAGTCTGATAACAGGGTCTCACATAACCCAGACCAGCCCACAGCTCAGAGTCTGATAACAGGATCTCACGTTACCCAGACCAGCCCACAGCTCGGAGTCTGATAACAGGATCTCGCATAACCCAGACCAGCCCACAGCTCAGAGTCTGATAACAGGATCTCGCATAACCCAGACCAGCCCACAGCTCAGAGTCTGATAACAGGATCTCATGTAACCCAGACCAGCCCACAGCCCAGAGTCTGATAACAGGATCTCGCATAACCCAGACCAGCCCACAGCCCAGAGTCTGATAACAGGATCTCGCATAACCCAGACCAGCCCACAGCTCAGTCTGATAACAGGATCTCATGTAACCCAGACCAGCCCACAGCTCAGAGTCTGATAACAGGATCTCATGTAACCCAGACCAGCCCACAGCCCAGAGTCTGATAACAGGATCTCGCATAACCCAGACCAGCCCACAGCCCAGAGTCTGATAACAGGATCTCATGTAACCCAGACCAGCCCACAGCCCAGAGTCTGATAACAGGATCTCACATAACCCAGACCAGCCCACAGCTCAGTCTGATAACAGGATCTCACATAACCCAGACCAGCCCACAGCTCAGAGTCTGATAACAGGATCTCACATAACCCAGACCAGCCCCCAGCTCGGAGTCTGATAACAGGATCTCACATAACCCAGACCAGCCCACAGCTCAGTGTCTGGTAACAGGATCTCACATAACCCAGACCAGCCCCCAGCTCAGAGTCTGATAACAGGATCTCGCATAACCCAGACCATCCCACAGCTCAGAGTCTGATAACAGGATCTCACATAACCCAGCCCAGCCCACAGCTCGGAGTCTGATAACAGGATCTCACATAACCCAGCCCAGCCCACAGCTCGGAGTCTGATAACAGGGTCTCACATAACCCAGACCAGCCCACAGCTCAGAGTCTGATAACAGGGTCTCACATAACCCAGACCAGCCCACAGCTCAGAGTCTGATAACAGGATCTCACGTTACCCAGACCAGCCCACAGCTCGGAGTCTGATAACAGGATCTCGCATAACCCAGACCAGCCCACAGCTCAGAGTCTGATAACAGGATCTCGCATAACCCAGACCAGCCCACAGCTCAGAGTCTGATAACAGGATCTCATGTAACCCAGACCAGCCCACAGCCCA
Organism: Hyperolius riggenbachi; assembly: GCF_040937935.1. Classification (NCBI taxonomy): domain Eukaryota; kingdom Metazoa; phylum Chordata; class Amphibia; order Anura; family Hyperoliidae; genus Hyperolius; species Hyperolius riggenbachi. The sequence continues at coordinate 12,667,459 of NC_090655.1, read as the reverse complement.
GAGTCTGATAACAGGATCTCGCATAACCCAGACCAGCCCACAGCCCAGAGTCTGATAACAGGATCTCGCATAACCCAGACCAGCCCACAGCTCAGTCTGATAACAGGATCTCATGTAACCCAGACCAGCCCACAGCTCAGAGTCTGATAACAGGATCTCATGTAACCCAGACCAGCCCACAGCCCAGAGTCTGATAACAGGATCTCGCATAACCCAGACCAGCCCACAGCTCAGAGTCTGATAACAGGATCTCATGTAACCCAGACCAGCCCACAGCTCTGAGTCTGATAACAGGATCTCGCATAACCCAGACCAGCCCACAGCCCAGAGTCTGATAACAGGATCTCGCATAACCCAGACCAGCCCACAGCTCAGTCTGATAACAGGATCTCGCATAACCCAGACCAGCCCACAGCCCAGAGTCTGATAACAGGATCTCATGTAACCCAGACCAGCCCACAGCTCGGAGTCTGATAACAGGATCTCGCATAACCCAGACCAGCCCACAGCTCGGAGTCTGATAACAGGATCTCACATAACCCAGACCAGCCCACAGCTCAGAGTCTGATAACAGGATCTCTTATAACCCAGACCAGCCCACAGCTCAGAGTCTGATAACAGGATCTCGCATAACCCAGACCAGCCCACAGCTCAGAGTCTGATAACAGGATCTCACATAACCCAGACCAGCCCACAGCCCAGAGTCTGATAACAGGATCTCACATAACCCAGACCAGCCCACAGCTCGGAGTCTGATAACAGGATCTCACATAACCCAGCCCAGCCCACAGCTCAGTCTGATAACAGGATCTCACATAACCCAGACCAGCCCACAGCTCAGTCTGATAACAGGATCTCACATAACCCAGCCCAGCCCACAGCTCAGTCTGATAACAGGATCTCACATAACCCAGACCAGCCCACAGCTCAGTCTGATAACAGGATCTCACATAACCCAGACCAGCCCACAGCTCGGAGTCTGATAACAGGATCTCACATAACCCAGCCCAGCCCACAGCTCAGTCTGATAACAGGATCTCACATAACCCAGACCAGCCCACAGCTCAGTCTGATAACAGGATCTCACATAACCCAGCCCAGCCCACAGCTCAGTCTGATAACAGGATCTCACATAACCCAGACCAGCCCACAGCTCAGTCTGATAACAGGATCTCACATAACCCAGCCCAGCCCACAGCTCAGTCTGATAACAGGATCTCACATAACCCAGACCAGCCCACAGCTCAGTCTGATAACAGGATCTCACATAACCCAGACCAGCCCACAGCTCAGTCTGATAACAGGATCTCACATAACCCAGACCAGCCCACAGCTCAGAGTCTGATAACAGGATCTCACATAACCCAGACCAGCCCACAGCTCAGAGTCTGATAACAGGATCTCGCATAACCCAGACCAGCCCCGAGTCTGATAACAGGATCTCACATAACCCAGACCAGCCCAGAGTCTGATAACAGGATCTCATGTAACCCAGACCAGCACACAGCTCAGAGTCTGATAACAGGATCTCGCATAACCCAGACCAGCCCACAGCTCAGAGTCTGATAACAGGATCTCATGTAACCCAGACCAGCCCACAGCTCAGAGTCTGATAACAGGATCTCGCATAACCCAGACCAGCCCCGAGTCTGATAACAGGATCTCACATAACCCAGACCAGCCCAGAGTCTGATAACAGGATCTCATGTAACCCAGACCAGCCCACAGCTCAGAGTCTGATAACAGGATCTCACATAACCCAGACCAGCCCACAGCCCAGAGTCTGATAACAGGATCTCACATAACCCAGACCAGCCCACAGCTCAGAGTCTGATAACAGGATCTCACATAACCCAGACCAGCCCACAGCTCAGTCTGATAACAGGATCTCACATAACCCAGACCAGCCCACAGCTCAGAGTCTGATAACAGGATCTCACATAACCCAGACCAGCCCACAGCTCAGAGTCTGATAACAGGATCTCACATAACCCAGACCAGCCCACAGCTCAGAGTCTGATAACAGGATCTCACATAACCCAGACCAGCCCACAGCCCAGTCTGATAACAGGATCTCACATAACCCAGACCAGCCCACAGCTCAGAGTCTGATAACAGGATCTCATGTAACCCAGACCAGCCCACAGCTCAGAGTCTGATAACAGGATCTCACATAACCCAGACCAGCCCACAGATCAGAGTCTGATAACAGGATTCACAATTTCACATTTCATTATTGGAATCTCAATAAAGAATATGAGTGGAACACCATGCCTCCCAACTTTTTGAGATGACAAAAAAGGGACACTTAAGCCACGCCCCTGACCATGCCCCCTTCACACCCCTAGTCACGCATATAAAGATTTCATTCGAAAAATATGTTGTTTTATAATTCAAACTACACTGGCCCTTTCTCTCCCGGCTCATTTTCCTTCATATTAACACTTTAAATTTAGTAATATGTCAATTTAAAAAGATGAAAATAAAGTTTAGAGTCAAACACATTTTTTTTATTAGAGAAGTATATATATTTACATAGAAAGAGGGACAAAGTCCTGAAAAATGAGGAGGAAAGAGGGACAAGGGGCCCAAAGAGGGACTGTCCCTCTAAAAGAGGGACAGTTGGGATCTATGCGAACACTGAGGTAGAAAACAGAGATTTAGTCTGTCACTTCACTTCGCCATGTAAGATACCAGTATTACATATATAGCATTCTGCTCTTCATCAGAGTCTGGTTTCCTGTTACTGAGAGGCATCAACCAAGTTATCCATATGAGTATTGTGTATTTCTATATTGTCTAATGTCCTACCATATTATTATTATTATTATTATTATGCAACACTGTACAGAGTACATAGTCATGTCACGGACTGTCCTCAGAGGAGCTCACACTCTAATCCTGCCATAGCCCTAGTGTAATGTCCTACCATATTATTATTATGTATTTATATAGCACTGACATCTTCTGCAGCACATTACAGAGTACATAGTCATGTCACGGACTGTCCTCAGAGGAGCTCACACTCTAATCCTGCCATAGCCCTAGTGTAATGTCCTACCATATTATTATTATGTATTTATATAGCACTGACATCTTCTGCAGCACATTACAGAGTACATAGTCATGTCACTGACTGTCCTCAGAGGAGCTCACAATCTAATCCCACCATAGTCATAGTGTAATGTCCTACCATATTATTACTATTATGTATTTACTGTATATGGCACTGACCTCTTCTGCAGCACTTTATAGTCATGTCACTGACTGTCGTCAGAGGAGCTCACAATCTAATCCCTACCATAGCCAGTCATTGTGATATGTTACTATTGTAGACTAAGGCCATTTTGTTTGGGGTGGGTGTGTGTGTGTGTGTGTGTGTGTGTGTGGGGGGGGGGGGGGGGGGGGGATAAACCTATCTATGTTTTTTTTGTGATGTGGGAGGAGTACC